>NW_026014205.1:5000-24480 GCF_020379485.1 Brassica napus
TCTCTCCACGGTCTCACCATCCTTCCTCTCGCGCCTTGATGTGTGGCCAAACCCTCATCACCTGGCAAGTCTTCCTGATCATCCTTGGCATCTCTCGATCGTCCATGGCTATTCCTAAACACTAATAGTTTTTCAACAAGATGCTTATTCATTTTCGTAAATCCAATGATACTAAGATTGAAACATGGATCACGAAAACCGCAAGATTTGCAGCACCCTAAACGCGGCCGGAAATAAGAGAATTCTAGGAAGAATCAATATTCTTGCTATTCGAAATGGGCAGACAGACACGAAAAGAGTAAGGGCAAATGAGCAAGCAAAACGGAGAAGAGGCTAACCCGAATCTTCAAGAGAACTAAGGTATTTCCGACTTGAAGTTTTGAAATCAGACTTGGAATTTTCGTAGGAAATTACTAAGAAATAAAAACGCCATTGAGACTGCCATAGAACTTTAGGGAATTTAAAACCTAGGTGGATAGTCTAGTGAACTAAGTCTTAGGCGATTTTTCCTGTCTCGGTATATCGTTCCATAACTGTTCAGCCAGATCTTGCAAACCGATCTAAACTCTCTGAAAATCAAGAAACGATCGCTACGCATATCTAGCTCGCTTCCTAAAGAGAGAACAAAACTAGAGACATGAACGTCGTCTTAAACCCGATTCGTTTCTAGCGATTTTTCAAAATCGACATATTCCAAGTCGTCAACCTGGAAACAACAAACAAATCACAGTCCCAGCGTCGTCTTTAAATTGACCCAGATTGTCGATCATTCCAACCTCAGAGAAGAAACGTACACAACCCTTCAAAGTATCGATTCTACCGTTTTCTTTCGTATAAAAAAGGGGGTAGTACGATACTATACTCGTATACTCCCAAACTTCAAAAAACTTTTGCAAATCGTCAAAAAAAACGCTTTCATCAAAGCAATCATCCCAAATAGGCAAATGAGATTCTAAAATTTGTCTAAACGCCAGCAACATATCCGGAACGATCATGAACATATCTCAAAAAACTATACAGCATTTCTTGTCGCAATCATGCGTATAGAAAACCTGTACCAATATCAAACTGAAACTCGACGGTTAGCCAAAGTCTTGAAACCCTTTCCGGCTTTATAAAAGCCAGTCTCGTATAAAATTATACGAGAATCTTCACGCATCAAACATTTCATTGAGTTTCCGTTCAACCAAGTGAGTCACGGAAAAGCATCAAAAACATTTGTGACAAAGAAAAATCGGAATAAAAGTAACAGATAGCACAACGAAGGAATTCTTTCTTCCCGATCGTTTGCTAGATCTACCGCTGGTTGACCAATTCATTCTAGATATGAATAATGAGAATCCTCTCAAAAGCCTATGAAAAATGTTCTGTGACTAGATCGTAATTAAATAAAGTTCGGTAACACTCAATGAGTAACTCCAAGCAAATTTCACCAAAGATCCAAATCAAAGCCGAAACGTTTTTCGTAAAATCTGCGGAAACATCGCTACTTTGACATGTCGATACATAGCACTGATTTACTACCTTCATGGAATCGGTCGCCCGTTACTTACACAAAAAATCCTTCGTATAATCAGATTAAATCATACGAAGCAACTTTCGAAAGTAAACGTAACAAGTCCATTCTTTAGCCCTGCGACTTGCTGGCTTCTGCCTTATATTCCACTCGGTCACATCCGAGCAGGCAATCATCTCGCAATTGACTCCGCACGGGTTCTGTATCAAACCTCTCAGGCTTCGTCTTCCTCAGACAAAAAATGAATCCATTTTCATAAGAGTATAGGTAATATTATACGAAACATTCATCGTATAACTGAAACCTAAAGCGGAGAATCGTTTTCTATGACTATCAGCCATCTTAACACTGATAACCCCGGCAAACTTGGCCTATCAATCTCGACAGCGCTCTTTGTCCCTCGGTCAAATTACGCCTTCCAGTAAAGGTCCGAACCAGAATTTGGAATCCCCTTTAAGGACGATTGTAAACTAACATGACCTTAATGTTAACACGAAAGTACCATGGTCTAATCCTTGACCTACAACGTCCCTAGCTATCTGAGTGACACATCCTTCACGCCAAGCCAAACTATTTGAGAAACCATCACTTAAAGGCTAGACGACAATCCACGATTTGTCTAAAAACGTCGTGTGACTATTAAGAGATAATTATCGTATAGCCCACAGTCGGAAATCATATGATAAATTCTTCGTAACAAAACTCAGTCCTAACAACCAAACGGTTAACATAAAACCTAAACTTGCCGACAATCGACCAAGTTCGATACATTCCACAATTCACTTTAAGCCCGCTATGTTTTACCCATAATACGCGGCATGTAAGGAAAAATTCGTAACAAAGCTCCTAGAGCTATACGAAACATCCTCAAAAATGCACGAAATAGATCTCGGAAGGCCAACACTTCACAAAGCACTCTGAAGGAAAACGCTTCTTCCCATGGACAATTTACGCGACGCCTCGGTCCTAATTCCTCGATCTCAAATAAAACTATTAGCATCCAAACATCAATAACAGTTTTGGCTGCGAACATCAGAGACAAACAAAAATGTTTTCTCCGACGTAGGGCTAAGACTAAACCCTTGCAAAATCGCGAAACATCTTCAAGCCCGCGAACATTTCAAGTACGAAACACAGCATACGAAAGAAAAAATCAATCTTCAGCATTGCGAGACGTTGCAGACGCATGAAGAACCATTTTTCGACAAAATTACCTTCCTCGATAAAGGCACCTTCTTGGAAGACCAAACAGTCATACATACTAACATCTTCTCAAACACGTATTCTTCGCGAAGACTCAAAAACGGTAATATCTACCGATATTTTTGTTGCTGATCACAACAAACTCTTAACGTCCTAAACAGACTTAGCCATCTCGTAGAGATAACTCTCGTACACCCGACACAAGGGTAATAGCGCTATATAATAAAATCTGATTTTGGTCAGCACTTTCGGGAGACTCAAAATTGTCCTCGAAGAGATGCTCGATTCCTACCATACAAGTCACGTAAGCCAAGAACATATCGCGGACTTTAAAGCGGGATGGAATCAGGTCGAAAACGATACGGGAAACGTAAGCCAAAGTAGTCATCGCACCCCTAAAGCCGTGATTAGACTAGGTCTTGCCCTAAACCCAGCACACTGGTCTCTAACATCTCTAGGCATAGTATCAAACACCCTGGTACAAGATCCCAAACTTTGTCTCTGGCTAATATTTGAGCATCTTCAAAAATCCCGCAAGTTTATGCACTGTAGAAAACTCTCGAACAGATCACGAATATAGCAGTTCACACAAAGTTGGATTACGAGATGACAACTCGTAGTCTTCCCTCTACACCAATATGAAATGCCATCGGCAGCAACATGCCTGATAACCTCTACACGACATATAAACTGGACCGTAAAGGTCTCACTGGAAAAAGGTCTTTAGAATCTCAACTCCAGGGCGAACTACAAAAGGCTTGATCCCTTCGACAAGGGTACGTAGGCAGCCTTCACAAGGCACATCCCCATCTTATTGCATTCCACTCCAGAGAACGAGAAGACCACTTACGACGGACCTTTTCAACCATTAATTCCGCCTAAACTTTTCTAACTTGCCTAACTTGCCAAGCCACTCGCTAGAACGTCATGCTAAAAGCTCACATTCTAACGAGCTGGGGAGCTAACTGTTGGGATCAAAATTGGTCACGACGGAATCAATGTCTACAATTCTCTGGAATATTTCTCGCAATATAAACTTCGTGTAATTTTTATTGAAAAGGATATACGACGAGTTATAGATATATTTTATCGACAACAAGAAGCAAACATTGTTGGGGTTAAAAACGGTTATCTCGAAATAAATATTAAAAAATTGCGTTTCTGTACGAAATCATTCTCAACACTCTCGACAAAAGTTCCTGAGAAAAGACTCGAGAGAAATGGATCACGAAACCAAACACGCAGTCCAACTTGTTCGTTCGGACCTTTTGAGGTGCAGAACTGCACAGACGCGTCAGATGTTTAGCTATGGATGAAGACCTTCCCAAGTTTGATTGAGTCCATCTTTTGACCGAAGCTAGATCGTTGAGTTAGATTTCCAATGCCACCGGTCTGAGGTTAATCAGCATCTTGTAGCATACGTTATTCCCGTTTCATTGAAGGGTGGACAGAGCACACCGTCCAGCTCGGCGGATGGCCGACCTGGATCGACCAAAACGACCAGCTCGGCCATCCGCCGAGCTGAATCAACCACGCGACCAGCTAGGCCATCCGCCAGCTGAACCAGTCCAGCTCGGCGTATGGCCGAGCTGGATCGAACACGCAACCAGCTCGGCGGAGTCCAGTTCGGCGGATGGCCAGCTGGATCGAACACGTGACCAGCTCGGCCATCCGCCTAGCTGAACTAGTCCAGCTCGGCCATCCGCCGAGCTGGATCGAACACGAAACCAGCTCGGCCATCCGCCGAGCTGGACTAGTCTAGTTCGGCGGATGGCCGAGATGGATTGAACACGCGACCAGCTCGGCAGATGGCCACTTACGACGGACCTTTTGAACCATTAATTCCGCCTAACTTTCCTAACTTGCCTAACTTCCCAGCCACTCGCTAGAACCTCACGCTAAAAGCTCACAATTCTAACGAGCTGGGGGGCTAACTGTTGGGGTCAATCTTCAAATACCTTAAATAAGGTTCCTAGCTTGACTCCCTAACTCATGGATTCATTGTAGCCACCTTCGTCTTCTGGCCGTTACCAAACTCTATGTAGACTATCTCTGAAACATCTACGGACCATCTCCTTATGAGCCCGTACAAACTTGATTTTGTTTCGACCAAATGTCTTCTACTAACTCATCTTGATGATTGAGATTGAGTCTTACTTGAAATGTCGACTTTGGAAATTATCCATGCTCGACCATGACCCTTTCGTATCTCAATTCTATCTCTCTGCGATCCAATCTGATTTTGCTCGACCAAATTTTCGAAAACCAAGCCAAAATTTTATATTTTCGCCAAAGTTTATTCATTTTCACAAATTTTTAGACAATATTTCATTTTCAAGTGAATTTTCGAATACCCTATCTTGGTTCCCATTTCCTACAGCAGCAGAGAAACCCTTATTTAGGGGTGTGCATTTTGGTTTAAGTACGGATTCGGTTTGTGTTCGGTTATCTGGACTGGTTTTACTTCGGTTTTATTTTTGTTTGGTTTGGTTTTTTGTTTGGTTGTGTTCAGTTTGGTTTGATTTGGTTTTGGTTGTGTTTCTTGAGTTCAATCGAGTTAATTTCTTAGTTTTATTCTAATTCGCTTGCAAAATATAATTTATAAGAACTAATAAAAGTTAGTTATGTTCTCTTGAATTCTGTAAAAGATTATAAGACATTACGGTTTAAAATTATTGTTCTTTATTATAATCCGGGTTTTCTGCAAAAAAACCCTCAATGTGATTTTTTTTTGCAAATTAATCCGCGAACTCAAAAACCACGGGTCAACCCTCCAAGTGCCAGTCAACCGCAATATAACCCTCGGCCATATTTATGTGTATTTGACTGTGTATAATTTTAACATTTTTCAATACTAGGTCGTTTTGGCGCTAATTTTTTAATGAAAAAATTTGTTGAACACCACCTTCATTGTGCATTTACGCAAGCTCCCATGTCCGAGAAAACAAGGTCATTTCGTTTTAGAACTATATAATTGCGTTTGTTAAGTAAACAAATATATTTGTTGGCCGAGATAGTTATATAGCATGCACATGGTATTTAAGGTTCAAATTTCAAACCACGAGTTCAACAAATTTTTTTCATTAAAAAATTAGCGCCAAACGACCTAGTATTGAAAAAATGTTAAAATTATACACAGTCAAATACACATAAATACGGCCGAGGGTTTATTGCGGTTTGACTGGCACTTGGAGGGTTGACCCGTGGGTTTTTGAGTTCGCGGATTAATTTGCAAAAAAAAACAACATTGAGGGTTTTTTTGCAGAAACCCTTATAATCCTATGAAGGAATTTCATTTTATGGAATTTCATTATCTACAAGTAAAGAAACTACAAAAGCGGTTGAGATATTGGAATTTTAAGAAATAATGGATAAATTTTACGCAAAAAGAATTTTTTTAATCATATATTACGAAAAAATATGATTTCAATTGTTACTACAAAAAAAAAATTTAGGAATTGAAACTCATAAAAATAATCAGTCATGTAACAAATAAATGGATTTTCGATGATAATACAATAATACAAATTGACCAAATATTTAGTTATTACAAATTATTAAAAATTGATAAAACCAATATATATTTTTTATTAATAATATACTGATATTTATAAGTTTTTTTTAATAATTTTTGTAATATTTTTATTGTTGTGATTACATTAAAACAATATGGCTAAAGCGCAACCATTTCGGTGTGAGCTTTAGGCGCCTTGTAAGTCCGGACCTACACTGGTAGGACTCATAGATTTTCTATAGCTAAATATCTACAAATTAGCGAGAGGTTAAACTATCGCCAAAAAATTATAGTTAAAAGCATGTGATTACAAATATTAATGTCGCTAAATGACAATGATAACGAGATCTCATCGATCTCTCGGTAGATAAAACAATTCAGAGAACATATTAACATTTCTAAATTCTGTATGAAGATATATTAACTATAACTAATTGAATATATAAATTTGTCGAGTACTTGTGTGCATAAATGTTTCATAAACGACCACAAGGAAAAGACTGAAATTATATATAACTGAATTTTAATTTAGAGTCAAAGATTTAGAACTCTATTATTTATGACCTAAGATAAAAATTTTTTAGGTGAAAAATATATTTGATGGGTGTAGTTTGATTAAATCATCGAACATAAATTAACTAAATTTGTATATTTTGAGATTCAATTTTAGTCAATAATCAATTTACACAAATAAATATTTCATTTATTTTTGTATTAGATTTTCTTTTAGTTTTTATCCCTTAAGTAATGTAGTCATTAACACTTGTATTTTTGTTTAAACTATGTGTGACCAAATTTTGGAAAACCAAGCCAAAATTTTATATTTTCGCCAAAGTTTATTCATTCTCACCAATTTTTAGACAATATTTTATTTTCCAAGTGAATTTTCGAATACCCTAACTTGTTTTCCATTTCCTACAGCAGCAGAGAAGCCCTTATTTAGGGGTGTGCATTTCGGATTAAGTACGGATTCGGTTTGTGTTCGGTTTATGTGGACAGGTTTTACTTCGGTTTGTTTTTGTTTGGTTTGGTTTTTGTTTGGTTTGTGTTCAGTTCGGTTTGATTTGGTTTTGTTGTGTTTGTTGAGTTAAATCGAGTTAATTTCTTAGTTTTATTCTAATTCGCTTGCAAATATAATTTATAAAAACATAAACAAATCATCATTTTACATTAAGTCATTTTTTTCTTCATATTTAAACGTAAGCCAAACATCACAATAAAAATATAGAAGATATAATCCAATAATGTATATTATTATTATCTTCAAACCTAGATATAAAGGGTGACTACCTAAAACCCCCTGTAAATACACATGCCCTATCTATTCCCACCCATACTTATCATCTCATGACCAAACTCCCAAAATTATAACTTCTCTTCATATTACCCCCTAATCTTCCTACTCTTGCCGAGATCCCCATCTTTAATCCAAATTCGAAATTGCTATTAAAATATGTAAATAACATTTAGTTATTAGTGATTGCCCAATTAAAAAAATCTGACACAACCCGACCCGACATAAAAAAAATCCAAATCGATTTGGGGCAAAAACAAAATTATGTGTCTCTTCTTGACAAGCGACGACGATGAAAATTTCAGAGGGAGAGAGTGAGATGAAGCCAGAGAGAGAGAGACGAATCACAGTAGGCGAGAGAGAGCGACGAAGAACAGAAGGAGAGAGAGAGAGAGAGAGAGAAGAGAGAGAAAGAGAGGACTGACGGAGAGGACAGAAGCTTAAAGGAAAACGAAGATGAGCAGCTTGAGTTCTTCCTCATTGTGAAAGAGTACACGGAGAACCACTGTTAGAGAACAATGGGTTTCAAGGAAGAATGATGGAGAACAATGAGTTTCAAGGAACAATGATGGATAATAATAAGTTTCAAGGTAATCGTGGAGTGTGTCCTGACATAAGAGAAAAATTCTTTAATGAAGCCAAAGCAACCCGTCTCTGTTCCACAAACCAAAAATCATTTTTAAAAAATTTGAAAAGATTGAGGAAGAACTGATAATTAAGAAAAATGAGTTTGCATTGCTTTGCAAGATGAATGAAGGGATGATGGTGAGGCTGAATGAGGCGACTCAAAGAACCACTGTTGGAGAACAATGGGTTTCAAGGAAGAATGATGGAGAACAATGATGGAGAACATAAGTTTCAAGGTAATCGTGGAGTGTGTTCTGACATAAGAGAAAAATTCATTAATGAAGCCAAAGCAACTCGTCTCTGTTCCACAAACCAAAAATCATTTAAAAATATTTCAAAAGATTGAGGAAGAACTGATAATTAAGAAAGATGAGTTTGCATTGCTTTGCAAGATGAGTGAAGGGATGATGGTGAGGCTGAATGAGGCGACTCAAAGAACTCAACGGTTGGCATTCGCCAATGAAGAACATAGGAGTGCATGTTATGGTCTTAGGAGTTATGGCATGGGTTAATGGAAGGTTTGGAAATTAGCTATGAGATGAGTAGTGAATGTGTTGGTTTATCTTTATGTATGTGTTCTGAATTTTTTGTTTTAAACATGTGTTGAATTAAGAACTTGAGTATTGTTTGTTGTGTCTAGAGAACATGAATGTTGTTTGTTATGTTTAGTGATGATAGAAAATGTGAACAAAGAGGTTTAAAGTTCATAAAGCTTGAAAACATAATGTGAGACACAAAGTTTGAATCACAAGCCGCAAGTACATTAAAAAAATCTGAAACAAAAGCGGTTAACATTGCGCGAGAAGAATATAGGAGTGCATGTTATGTGGTCTTAGGTGTTATGGCATGAATTTATGGAAGGTTTGGAAATTAGCTATGAGATGAGTAGTGTATGTGTTGGTTATCTTTATATATGTGTTCTGAATTTCTTGTTTTGAACATGGTGTTGAAGTAAGAACTTGAGTATTGTTTGTTGTGTTTAAAGAACATGAATGTTGTTTGTTATGTTTGGTGATGATAAAGAAATGTGAACAAAGAGGTTTTAAAGTTGATAAAGCATGAAACATAATGTGAGACACAAAGTTTGAATCACAAGCCGCAAGTACATTAATAAATTTGAAACAAAAGCTTTAACATCTATGAGGCGACTCAAAGAACTCAAGCGGTTGGCATTGCGCCAATGAACATAGGAGTGCATGTTGTGGTCTTAGGAGTTATGGCATGGATTTATGGAAGGTTTGGAAATTAGCTATGAGATGGGTAGCGTATGTGTTGGTTTATCTTTATGCATATGTTCTGAAATTCTTGTTTTAAATATGGTGTTGAGTTAAGAACTTGGGTACTTTTTGGCGTGTCTAGAGAACATGAATGTTGTTTTTTTTGTTTGGTGATGATAAACAAAATGTGAACAAAGAGGTTTTAAAGTTCATAAACCTTGAAAACATAATGTGAGACAGAAAGTTTGAATCACAAGCCGCAAGTACATTAAAAATCTGAAACAAAAGCTGTCAACATCTATGAAACAAAGCCGAAAAACTAAATAAGAGACATGATGGAAAACTAGTCTTCAGTATCTTGTGTTGGTTGTGTATGTGGTATCACTTTCGGACCATGCGTTGGTCAGACAATCCATTGCTCGGAAATGATGCCACTTACACAACCAACACAAAATACTGAAGACTAGTTTTCCATCATGTCTCTTTATTTTGTTTTTCGGCTTTTGTTTCATTTGTGCCTCACATTATGTTTTCAACCTTTATGAACTTTAAAACCTCTTTGTTCACATTTTGTTTATCATCACCAATCATAAAAAACAACATTCATGTTCTCTAGACACACCAAACAATACTCAAGTTTTTAACTCAGCACACTTCGGGGCCATGTGCTGGTCAGACAATCCATGGCCCGAAAGTGATACCACGTACACAACCAACACAAAATACTGAAGACTAGTTTTTCATCATGTTTTTTTTTTGTTTTTCGGCTTTTGTTTCATAGATGTTAACAACTTTTGTATCAGATTTTTTAATGTACTTGCGGCTTGTGATTCAACTTTTGTGTCTAACATTATGTTTTCAAGCTTTATGAACTTTAAAACCTCTTTGTTCACATTGTGTTTATCATCGCCAAACATTAAAAAACAACATTCATGTTCTCTAGACATACCAAACAGTACTCAAGTTCTTAACTCAACACCATGTTTAAAACAACAAATTCAGAACATATACATAAAGATAAACCAACACATACACTACTTATATCATAGTTAATTTCCAAACCTTCTATAAATTCATGCCATAACTCCTAAGACCATAACATGCACTCCTATGTTCTTCATTGGCGCAATGCCAACAGCTTAAGTTCTTTGAGTCGCCTCATTCAGCCTCACCATCATCCCTTCATTCATCTTGCAAATCAATGCAAACTCATCTTTCTTAATTCTCAGCTCTTCCTCAATCTTTTCAAACTTTTTCAAATTATTTTTGGTTTGTGGAGCAGAGACGAGTTTTGCTTTGGCTTCATTAAGGAATTTTTCTCTTATGTCAGGACACACTCCACGATTACCTTGAAACTTATTGTTCTCCATCATTGTTCCTTGAAACCCATTGTTCTCCATCATTCCTCCTTGAAACCCATTGTTCTCCAACAGTGGTTCTTCGTGTACTCTGTCACAAGAGGAAGAACTCAAGCTGCTCATCTTCGTTTTCCATTAAGCTTATGTCCTCTCTCTCTCTCTCTCTCTCTCTCTCTCGCTCGCTTTTAACTAAACGCTATTTACATATTTTAATTATGATTTAAAATTTAGATTAGAGAGGGGGATCTGGGCAGAAGTAGGAAGATTTGGGGGGGGGGGGGGGGATGGTTTGGTGATGAGGTGATACGCATACATGAAGTATTAGGCATAAGTAATTTTCAGTTTTGTTGTTAATATATGAGTTTCATATTCTTTTATTTTGTGTTTATTCTATTCATTTAGAAGTAAAATGTATAAATTATAGAGAAAATTACCAAAGAAACAAAATTCAATATGGTTTGTCCTTGGTATAATACTATCATTAAGTTGTCACTCTAGTATAATTGTTTTTCATAATCCCAAAACTAACCATTGATTAACCAAATTAATCAAATAATACATTTTAAAAGTATTTAAATATTAAAAACGAATTAAAATAAAATTAAATTAAAAATATATATTTTATATATATAATTTTAAGTCAACAGTTTAGAATATATTAATAAAAATAAATAAAAACAATATATTTAAAGGTTTTTATATTAATATAAATTTAATATAAAAAATGGAATTCAAAATAATTATATAAAAAAATACATTAATAGAAAGAAATGAATATATTAATAGAAAATCAATTAACATAAAGAGCACACATATATGTAAATAGTTTTGTTGTTAATATATGAGATTCATATTCTTTTATTTTATTTGTGTTTATTCTATTCATTTCGAAGTAAAATGTATAAATTATAGAGAAAGTTACCAAAACGAAACAAAATTCAATACGGTTGTCTTTTGGTATAATATCATCATTAAGTTGTCCCTCTAGTATAATTATTTTTCATAATCCCAAACTAACCCTTGATTAACCAAATTAATGAAATAAATACATTTTTAAAGTATTTAAATATTAAAAATGAATTAAAATAAAATTAAACTAAAACAATATATTTATATTATAATATATATATATATATACTTTAAGTCAACATTTTAGAATATATAAATAATATATATATATATATATTTTAAAGGTTTTTATATTAATATAAAAATTTAATATAAAAAATTGAATTCAAACTAATTATATAAATAAATACATTAATAAAAAGAAATGAATATATTAATACAAATTCAATTAACATAAAGAGGACACAAATATATTTAAATAGTTTTGTTGTTAATATATGAGATTCATATTCTTTTATTTTATTCTTTGTTTATTCTATTCATTTAGAAGCAAAATGTATAACTTATAGAGAGATTGCCAAATGAAACAAAAATTCAATATGGTTGTCTTTTTGGTATAATATCATCATCAAGTTGTCCCTCTACTATAATTATTTTTCATAATCCCAAAACTAACCCTTGATTAACCAAATTAATTAAATAAATTCATTTTTAAAAGTATTTAAATATTAAAAACGAATTAAAATAAAAATTAAATTGAAAATATATATTTATGTATATATATAATTTTAAGTCAAAATTTTAGAATATATTAGTAAAAATAAATAAAACAATATATTTAAAGGTTTTTTATATTAATATAAAATTTAATATAAAAATTGAATTTAAATAATTATATAATAAATACATTAATAAAAATGAATATATTAATACAAATTCAATTAACATAAAGATCACACAAAATATTTAAATATGTTTTTTTTTAGTTCATTTAAATTACAAATAGATATTTATAAAATATCGACCAAATATTTTTAGTCGATATTCAACAATTTTTAGTATATGTTAACTATTTTATAAATTATTTAAATATCTTAAAATTTTATTAAGTATTTTTAATGTTTTATCATATTTGATAAATAATTTTATACATTAAACAGTTATAATAAGTAACACTTGTAAACTAATATTTTTACGATACTTATATACTTAATTCAATTATTAGTTTTAATGTATAATTTTAATTAAAAATAAAATATTCTCATGGATAGGATGGACAATAACATTTATAAATTCCCGTGATATACACAATTGAAATTTCAATAATTCTATAAATAAATATATTAATAAAAATTAAAATAAATATACATATATAATTTTTAGTCAATATATATTTGTAAATATATAAAACGTTGAATATATATATATTATATATATATATTTGTAAACATATCAAGAAAATCAAAAATATATGTTTGTAACGTTTTAGGCAAGCCCAGAGATTACAAATATTTTTAAGAATATTTTGTGACCAAATATACACGTTTAGGAAGTTTGAATATTTTGAATATTTTAAGAATATTTTCTTAACTGAAATTTCCTAAATTATTGCAAAATCAGGTTTTCTTACCCGTAGAAGGCACTTTCTACATTGCATAGAACGAAGACAAAAATCCCCTAAGCATATTCTACCTCATGTAGCCGTCAGAATAATGTCTAGATTTCACATTCTGGAAGTTGTAGAATACGTAATAAAAGTAGAAGTTGCATTCGACAGAAAAATAGCTATCTTTACAATTAGTAGAATTCACATTCTCCCTATTTAGAATTTTAAATAAAAGTAGATTGTTCGTTCTAAAAAAAGTAGACAAACTGTTTAATCTAGAATTCACTTTTTTCGAACTCATTTTCCGTAGAAGATGAATTCTGCTTTTAGTAGAACGTAATTTTAAAATTTAGTTTGAAGTTTTTCAACCAAAAAAAAATATCAGTTTGTGTATATGGGTGTTTTATCAATTGTTTCTATTTTTTTTTACAATTATTTTGATTCATAAAACTATTTATTTCATTAATTTTAGAATTGTAAAGGGCAAAAGAGAGAGAAAAACGGACAAAAAAATTTTTATACCAAAAGGACAACTATGCTGAATATTTGTTCCGTTTCGACAATTTTCCAAAGATAAAATATGAATTAAAATGTGGGGTAATAAGTTGAATTTTATTAAATAAAACTATTGTAAATGTTAAAAATGAAATGAGTGTTGAATAATTAGGTGGAAGATAGAGAAATTTATACGGAGTTTTAAAAGAGGTAAAGAGGGTGTTGAATTATTATTACCATTGTAGATGGTGTTAGACAAGAATGATTCTTATCAAAGTAGACTTTAATGTAGGAACATGTGTTTAAAAAATAATTTATTTAATATGATACAGGGATTGCATGTCTAAGGAATTTATGTGCACAATAAAATGAATATGAATTACTCATTTAACTTACAACCATGGATTTTGTAAGTTAAAAAAAAGTAAAACTATTATAAATTTAAACTATCAAAATAACAACTAAAAATTTGGGGGACAACTGTTTGAAAGTTCCATTGAAACATATGTTAATGAGTGTTCATATTCATTTTATTGTGCACATCAATTTCTTACGCATGTAAAAATTTGTCATTGTATCATATATTAAATAAATTATTTTCTTAAACACATGTTCCTACATTAAAGTCTAGTTTGATAAGAATCATTCTTTTCTAACACCATATACAATCTTATACAATAAAGTAGGATATGCTCTCTCCTTGCACCACGTCATCATGGAGTGAGGGGCAAATCCCAAGACGTGGCAGTCAATCAACAAACTCCCGTATTGGTGCTATCGATGATGAATGCAATTTAACTTTCAAAGCATGGTAGCAATGGACTTTTTATTTTATTGGGCCTTTAATTATTTCAACCTGGCCCGAGATTGTCTAGGTTTTTTTTGTAAGCATATGTTGCATCTCCTAGAATGAATCCGATCAAACTCTGTATAACGGAATCGTTTTTTTTTTTGTTTAACTCCTCCAGTAATCCATTTATTAAACTACGCTCGCTCCACCTCCCCTCCCACTCAGCTTCATTATCGTTGAAGGTGACCACTACAACCCTGAGCTATAAATTAGTCTGTTCTGATGCGATGAACATCTCCTCGGTCTGATATGATTAAACTCTGTCACGCATCACCTCCATCTATGTCGAATTCATACGTTATGCTCGTTTGTAAGCTGGCGGATGATTAAACACCACAGAGGTCTCTGTTGAGATTCTTGGGGCTAAGAATGTCAAGAAAGGTGGATAACTTATGAGTTATGACTGTGGACATGCTCCTCCTCTGTTTTTTATTACTACATACGTTTCTCACAGACTCGGTTGTGTATTCCGACATGTCCAATCTCGGCGTTGTCTCCTTCAATATCGCTATTAGTTCAGCTTCGATCTCCCCCGGAGCAACCCATGGTGAGGACCAAGATAGTTGTGTCGGTTGTTTTCCATGTTTTCTAGAATACTAAGATTGGAATATGTTCATCAGATGCACATAACATACCTCGAAGTTGCTTAAAGTTGCGAAATTTTTTTTTAAAAAAGGAGACTTTGTGCCAGAAAGAGAATGAAGTGTTGTAACCAATATTATATTTGTAGCATTTGTGATGATAGCTAACTCTTCTAAAATGTCATTTGAAATTTTCAGAATAATTTTAACGTATAGACCTTCAAATTGATGTGTTTCCTCCTCCTGTTATTCAATGAGTCTTTCTAAGGTATGCAGGGACGTGGGGTCCAAAGGGAGCCAATTGAGGAAGAAGAAGATGAAGAACCGTTTGAGGATTCGAAAAGAATATGATATTGATATCAATAAAGAAAAAAAAGAAGGGAGTGATGTTGGCATTCATCGTGACGGTGACAAACCCCACAAGTCGAGATGGTGATTCTTCAAACAACGAGGAGGCTTTGGCGGTCAGACAATATGATGAAAGATATGGTTCTGATGATGAGATGAGGACTGAAGAGCTATTTATAAAAGAAAACCCCGTGAGCTCAAAGAACCAAGGATGTTTCTGTAGAAAAAGGCAAGAGCCATTGAAATCAAATTGTCTTCCTGGAGGTTATGATCCTCATCGTAGACAGTTAGATTTTCAAAATAATTTTAATATATAGACCTTCAAAAATGTTAGGAAATGCATTAATTTGTGTACGTACAGAACTTTTAGTTCCTCAAGATATATATATTACTGTCTGCATTCTTCCGTTCCGTATCAAATATTGAATTGCCATAGCCAAATATGTTTGTATCACAAATTTACAATGATTATATCTATAAATATGTTTGTCTTTTCCTCATCTAAGAAGTTAACATAAGAAGACAGATCGTCTAATTGAATATGTTTTCACACGAATAAGTCAAACCATATCTATAAATTAGTCTAATCTTTTTTTGTTAAAAAGTTAGTCTAATCTAAATATACCTAATTCCAGTATAAGTTTAAATAAAATCTTTATGAACTTTAAATAAGATAACCTAAAACTCAAAAACAATTACGCAAATTCTTCACCTTTTCACGCAAAATAGAGTATACAAATATACAAAAATATACTTTTTATTATCACAGTGAAGTTCCTAAATATTGATTAAGAGAAAGAAATTTTCTTTTTACTTCATGTGTATAAATGAGCGTCATGTATTTGAAACAAATATATGAAAATAAATTGACAACACCTGTTCTAATAATAAAACCAAGTTTTTCTAGAAAGAGTTGAGAATGCTGAGAACAAAACATCAAAAACATAAATCGTAGATATAAATTTACAACTTACAATATATACATATATGAAATTATTTTTAAATATACTAAAACTCTTACTGATGCATATATCAAATTTTAAAGAATATTGTGTTTAAAAATTAAAGAAAAGTGCCAACAAATTCAAGAAACAAATGTATAAGACCAAAATCCATGATTCATGTTCAAATATAAATTTTATAACAAAAAAAGTGAAAGTTTTTTTTTGTAACATAAACTATAGAAAATAAGAAAAAAATAATAAAATAAGTTGAATCAAATTGAACTATTATATACGATCACTGGTCAGATGCATGCAAGCTGGGCATTTTATTCGATATCCGAATTGAACCTGAACCTTATCCGACAAATCCAAACTCGAACCTGACCCGATCTATAATAATATCCAAAGGGTATTGAGTAAAAAAAGATTTCATACCCGAACATGATCGGATCATACCATTTACATGAATGGATATCCGAAATATCCAAAAACTTATATAGTAATCCTAAATCCCTAACTGTTAGATTCATTCATTTCCACTTCATAATTCACGTTAAACCTAACCACTTCTATGTCGTAGAATTAATGGTTTATTTTTAATTTCTCACAACTTTTAATTTTATTAGAGGATACACTTTTCCAAAGGTTGATTTGGTGATGTATTGATCTTCATCTTTGAGTAATTGATGCCCCACTCATTGGTTTATAACCTATCTTATGGTTTTTTGCTTAATACTATATTGTTATATCTTCCAACGTAAACATATTATTTGATTCATATTTTATTTTTGATTCATGAGCTATGTTCATCCCGATCGTTTTTCTAAGTAACTTTAATTAACCAAACCTGAACTACAAATACCGAACCCGATCCGAAGTATAAAATTATCCAAACAAATTCTATATCCATATACCGAAATACCAAAAAGTCTAAAATATCCGATCCGAATCCGAACGGATATCTGAACCCACCTCTACATGCAATAACTAAAATAGTATAATTCTATGAAATATGTGAAAATAAATAAAAAGAAAAACGACCAATATATAATAAAACGTCAATATTTAAACTAAATAAATAGAATAATTCTGCGCGAAGTGCAGACACACCACTAGTAGTAATAATAATTCGACACTCTCTTACTCATTTTAAAGCTCCACATAAATTTATTTATCTTCCACCTAATTATTCAACATTCACTTCATTTTTAATATCTACAATAGTTTTTGTTTAATAAAATTCAACACATTACCCCACATTTTAATATATTTTATCTTTTGCATATATATATATATATATATATATATATATATTATTTATATATTTTACTTCTAATGAATAGATAAACACAAATAAAAATAAATAAAAAATATGAATCTCTTATATTTCTGAAATCTTCCCTACAGTTTGGACATAAGGTCCCAGACGCAGTCCGTCTAGAGGTATAACAGATTTTGGCATTACTACATTGGTGGTATGGGAACATATTTGGGAATACCTGAGAGTCTTGGGATTCAAAACACAAGTTTTTGGTTTTCTAATGAAAGGGTTATAATAAGTTAATAATTGGACAATACGATTCATTACGAAAGGAGGAAAGGAAGTTTTAATTAAAGCAGTGCATCACCTATCCCAACTCATGTTATGTCCTGCTTTCGTTTACCAAAAACGGTTACGAAAAAACTTACCAGTACAGTTGCCCATTTTTGGTGGAGTGGCAGTGGCAATACAAGGTATGCATTGGTTTTCATGGGATAAAATGTGCAAAGATAAAATGGACGGTGGTATGGTTTTAGAGATATTCAAAATTTTAATACGGCGTTATTAGCGAAACAGCTATGGAGGTTAATAGATAAACCTGATTCTCTTTTCGCTAGAGTTCGTAGAGGAAGATACTATAGGAAATCTGATCCTTGGACCCAATCAGATCATATTCTCCCTCATATGGGTGGAGAAGTATACATCAGCTAGATCTCTTGGTAATAAAGGGCTAATCAAAAGAATGGGAACTGGTTCGAGCATTTCAGTCTGGAATATCCTTGGATCCCTGCTCCTCGCTCGAGGTCAGCAATACCAAAATTTTCGAATCAATATTTGAATCCATTACTTAAGGTGGAAGATTTAATTAATCCAGAAGATTTTCTTGGAATCTGAAATTTGCTCAAAGTTTATATTCATCAGGATGATGTGGATATTATACGGAGTTTTAGCCATTAGTCTTAATCCAAAACCAAATTCATATGGCTAGCATTTTACGGATCATGGTAGATATACGTTAAATCAGGTTATGAACGGACAAATTATTTCCGATAGGGGAGCTCAGGATAGTGTTTTTGGGGACCAGATACCCCCACTCTTGGCTCATTCTTGGAAGCTTCAATGTTCACCAAAGCTGAAACATTTTGTTTGACAAATGCTATCGGGTAGTCTACCGGTAACTAAGAATCTTCATTCACAAGGATAAAATGGGATATGCAGTGTAAAATATGTGGTGATGAGGAAGAATCCATTAATCATGTGCTGTTTGAGTGTCCATTAGCACTCAAACTTGGGCTTTATCCAATATTCCCTCATGCCCATGGGTTTTCCCCACCCGTCTCTTTTCACAATATGGACTATCTCTTCTGGCGGTTACCAAGGAACCGGATTTGAATTATTTCCATGGATATTGTGGTATATTTGGAAGAATCGAAACGCTAAAGTTTTAAGAATCAGACAAGGACCCCTTTTGACATCTCCGGACTGCGGAGATAGAAGGTGTCTTGTGGGCTGAAGCTCAGACAGATGCGTCTATAAATCGTGGACGTCTATATATTGCAGAGAACCTCTTCCACATGGCGTCGACAAGTGTTATATTGATGGAGCATGGAGGACCAGAATCCTTTACCGGGACTGATGGGTCTACAGAAAAGATGGATCCACTGATTCTATGATGGGTGGTCAATGTCTATTCGCAGGAGTCTATCACCTTTACCTGCTGAATGTGAAGCTTTTGAATATGGGCGATGGAGTGCCTGAAGAGCCCTACAAATTTCAGAGGTGGTGTTTTTCAACTGACTGCGCTCAATTGGTGAAGA
>NW_026014206.1:0-18814 GCF_020379485.1 Brassica napus
GGATTATTTCCCTTCGTTTTATTTCGTGTTTGATTGATTGTATCTATCTAGGCCGAGTGTGGCCGTATTTGATTTATGTGTGTTATGGCCTTGCGAGGCTATGTGAACTATGTGTTTGAGACCGGCCATTTGGTGGCTTTGGGTCCTAGCCGTTTTTTGCGGCTTCTATATATATGATGAATGATTGACATTCTGTGCGTTTTAGTTTATACTTCTGCCAAGTGTGAGGGAAAGATACGAGTAGTCACTTTGTATCTTAACTCTTAGTTTATCGTCTTGTTCGTTTGCTCTTACTGAACGAGGGCGTTCGGAAACGTTTAGGAGTTTCGCGAAGTTTTGTGAGCGTATTATATATAGACGATGAGACATGTTTTTAAGATATCGTATCATGTCTTGAGATGTTAGTGGACCAGTAGGACTGGGTTTAGGGCAAGACCTAGGTTTACTTTCGGCTCTAAGGCTGTGCGATGACGGATCGGCTCTCGTTTTTCCTGTGGGTGATTCTACCTGGTTCTTTCCGATTTAAAGTCCGCGACTTGGCGCCGGCTTATACAACTTGTATGGAACGAACCGAGCACTCTCCAGAGACCGTCTGGAGTGCTGGTCAAAATTTTGGATTTCTTGTATAGCGCGCTATGGTATCCTCGTCGGATGTAAGAGAACCTTTACTTTTATGAAAGGTTAGACTACGAGTTCTTTTTTGAGAACGTTTTGGGTTTGTCCGTCGGGGCCAATCGACAGGCAATTTGTTTTTGTTTTTAGAGTCGCGGACGGACCGTGTGTTTGGATAATTTATCTCGAAAATATTTACGACGTCTCGTTTTTTTCCGAAAGGTATATCCTTTGTAGTGAGAAAGTTACGATCTTCATTTTTAGAGAAGTTGTATTTGTCCTTGCTTGACCATTGATACGTAGTGATTGTTGTTTAAGTTAGTTCCCATCCAAGGACTGCTTGAAAGGTATGCATGTTTGGAGACCCTTGTTTTGGGTGTTTCTCAGGTTAATCTCTGATTGTTGTGGCTTATTGCAAGTGAATCGAGAGACCGAAATAAAATGAGTTTTATTGGAAAAGATTCGAAAATATCAAGTACATGTGTGGATATTCCGAACTTTGTGGGAGTACACGAGTATACGTACCCACTCCCCCCCCCCTTTTTGGAGAGGGGGATAGCTGAACTTGTCAATAGGACAAGCTGCCTACGTACCTCTTTCGAGGATCAAGCCATCTCGTAGTTCTGCTTTGTTGTTGCGGGTGTTCCTACTCGTTGGATAGGGCCGTTTCTGTTACTTCGGCCGTTGAGGCTTTAGTTAAATCGGTGGCCGTTTCGTGAGTCGGGTTTTCCGCTGGTAGGGCGATGGACTCCGGGATCGCGTCGCTGTCCGGAGCCGTTGCCTGGGCAAGTGATTACGAATCGCTCTTTGTGGAACCTTTGAGAATACTCTGAGTTTTCTTGACTCGCTCCGGGCTAACCGCAGGGGTGTTCCGAGTTTGTCGTAGCTTATGCTCGGCCAAAAAGCAGAGCCTATATTATTTCTGGCATCCCCAGATTACTGCTGTTCCGTTTGGTGTTGGGAGCTTGATGCTAAGGTGGTAAGTCGATGGTACCGCCTTCATTGCGTTGATCCATGGGGTTCCCATAATAACATTATAGATGGCCGGGTTATCGACTACGGCGAAGTCAACGATTTTCGTGACTTCCCTTGCCATGACCGGAAGTTTGATCGATCTGAGGGTCATTGATGTTGTGCTCGAAAAACCGGTCAGTGGTTTTGGTTCCGGGATGATTTCCCGAGTTCGATGTTCATTCTCCGGAGAGTGTCGCGGAAAATGACGTTGACCGTGTTGCATGTGTCGACGAGGATTCTTCCCACTTCGAGATCTCGAATCACCAAGTCGATGACAAGCGGGTCGCAATGAGGTTTATCCAGTCCGACGGTTTCCTCCTCCTCGAAAACAATCTTATCGTTTGGACTGTTGTCGGTCAGGGACCGAGTCGTCCAGTTAGAACTTGTTTCCGCCTTTCTTCCGTAGGCCTTGATGGATGAAACAGAGTCGCGGTAGAATTGCGATTCTTCAATGATCATGTTTATCCTCTGGCGGGTACAACTGTCTCCAAGGTCATCCTGCTTTCTTCCGCGTTTCTCGCGAGACTGATTTGCGCATGCGTCCCTCTCGGGAGACTCTTTATCAGTCCAGGGAGGGCAGTCGGAATCCAGGATGAAGTCTTTTATGCTAGTGATCTTCGAGAGGTCGCCAGCGAGGAGTTTTGCGGCTAGCCTTGCGCCGAGTTATCCTTATACTGGTTCCTGGACCAGGTGTTTTCGGAGGTCTTCCCTTGTTCGGAATTGATAGTGTAGTTGTGCTCGCCGTGGATATCTTCTCCCTCGTGGTGGACATACTTGTCGTTTCGAGAGGTTTTCTTTTTTTGTGGGCGTCTTCTGCAGGTTGTACTTCTGGGAGAGGATTTTCATCTCCTCTTCCATTACGATGAAGTCCGTTGCCTTATGAAGAGCATCCTGAATCGTTCTCGGTTTTTCGAGGGATACCCATTGCCGGAATTTCGACCGGTACCAGAGAGTTTTCTTCAGAGCATCGATCGCCACTTTGTCGCTGATCCCGGTTACTTTTGCCATTACTAGCTTGAATCTGTTCATGAACTCGCGAAGTGGCTCGTCTTCTCTTTGAGACAGGCTCCAGAGATCGACGTCTGAGGTTTCTCTGTCCATGAACATGGAATACTGTTTGAGAAAATCTGAAGCAAGCTGGCGGAAACTTTCGATGGAATTTTGTTTTAGGCGAGAAAACCATTCGAGCGCGGCTCCTTTGAGGTTTTCGACGAAGAGGAGGCAGTAGCCAGCGTCTCGTTCGTGTTCCTTGAGTTTGCACCTCCCCATCGCGATCTGGAAAGACTGCAGGTGCGCTTTCGGGTCGGTGGTGCCATCGTAGATGGAAATTTTGATCTTCCCCGGGTCCGAGACGTTGGTCTCAGTAATTCGGGCAGTGAACGGGGTTTTGCGTGCTTCATCGAGAAGTCTGTCGATCTCGGGCGCAGCGCTTGTCGTTTGGTGGATTTGTGATTTCATCGCTTTCACCTCCACTACGGTTTTCGCGATGTACTCGCGGAGATCGTGGATCTCATCAGGATTTCCGGCAGCCTTGCGAGCTTGTCTGTATTGGCCGCGGTGGATCCTGGCCTGCTTCTCGGCCAGCTCCTCCTGTTCTACCCAATAGAGGTTTTCTTCTTCTTCGGTCATGGGTTTTTTGAAGGACGCGTCCTGCCGAGCGGACTGGCTTTGCGTTCTTCTTGGGTGGATGTCAGCACCGTTGTCCGAGTGATCGTACTGGTCGCTTATATCCAGGTCGATGCGCTCGATTTCTTCTCCTTCGTTGCTCCCGGTAGGAGGTGGAAGGTTCTCTGCAGTTGGCTGTGCACTTGGCTGGCCCGTTTCATCAGGGGTTTGGCCTGAGGAAGCCTTGTCCGCGTGTGCAGCTCGATTTCCCGGAGTTTCAAAATCAAGTCTTCTACCGCTGTGGGCTCTTGTGGTTCCGCGCGGGGCTTTGCTCCTGGCCTTCGCCGTTAAGGTTTCCACCTGTTTTGCGAGAGAGGCCACGAGTTTTCCTTATTCGTCCGTCTTTTTCTGAGCGGTGGCGAACATTTCCTTCATCTGGTCTAGTATCGCGGTGTCGGCAGTGATCGTTGATATGTTTCCAGCTGGAGTTTTATCAGCGTTGGCATCGACGGGAGTCCCGTCGTGCGTTTGCGGGTCTTTGTCAGCGTTGGTCGTCATATCGGACTGAGCGTGTGTGGTTGCGAGAGAGATAGATCCGTACCCCCCTCCTTCTAGCGCCAAACTGTGGGAACCGAAATTCACACCGTCGAGTTTTGTTAATCGGAGGAAAGCCAAGTTAACCTAGCCTTCCCTGAAGGTCCCGGTTATCTGCTGGGCCACGCACAACACAATCAATATGAAAGATTCGAAAGTAATAAATCGTAAAAGAGCGAAAAGAGAACAAAGAGGTCTTATTTCCGAATTCACGTATGAGCGTGAACAACAGGTAAGATCCTAGGCCACTAGAGCTGTCGGTATGTTCGCTAGTCTAGCCACCTAAGTTCTAACCTAGTCGAGTCGCAGCTCGGTAGTAAAAAACAGAAAAATGCCTAAATTGCTCTAAGTATTAAGTTTTCTCTTAAAATGCCCTCCTCTTCGTCCTAGGTCCTCCTTATATACTCCTCCTTAGGTCGGTTAACCTCTTCTCGGGCCGGATTTGTCGTGAAATGGGCTTCTACATACTTCCTTCTTCTTTGTGATTATCTTCGGAAATTTGACATTTATCTCTTCCCGTGGATGAGATAAACCGTCATACCAGTCTTTGGGTTCAAGTCTTTTGGGACCATAGATGGGTCGTTGTCCGCAATTCGGACCCTCTTTGGGCCGTATCGAGACTTAAGCGTTTTTACGATTTTACTCGCGAAGTAGCCGTTGGTATAGGCATGGTTCTTCCAACGGAACCCTGTTTCTTCGCATAGCCGAGGCAGTTGGTGTTAAGTTAACCGTAACCTGCTCTACTCCGAAGAATAGGAAATTGTTCGAGAAACATAACCTTTCCAACTTCCTGCATACTTTCGACGATGTTTTTTAGACGGAACATTGGTGTCGTATCCACGGACCCGAAGACTGAGTTACGGAAACTTCGGACGAAGATGCATGGTTATGGGATGGGACCGGGTTCGGAATGGTCCGCGGAGAATTGGCCGCGCTCGCCGGGCGAGCTGGCTCGTGTAGCGGCCGAGCTCGCCGGCGAGTCGACCGGCAACACGGCCGTGCTCGCCGGGCGAGCTGGCTCGTGTAGCGGCCGAGCTCCCCGGGCGATCCGTTTCGGCTAATCGTTTTCTCGGCTTTTGAAGTTTTGACCGTGATTCGGTTTTTCTGAGAACTTTCGGATATCGATTCCGTCGTGAACGATTTTGACCCCAACATTCGTCATGCTACTTATACTTTAGTATATAACGGATAATTGTAATATAGGAGACATAAGTAAGTAAGATATGGTGGAATTTGTTTGTTTTTTTGTTACGATTTGAATTGAAACAACTAATTAATGTGTTTAATTATATATTATTCAGTAAAATATACAGGTGGTCCCCAAGGAAATGGGTTGGACACGGGAACGGCTCTAGACAGAGGTGCTTGTGGTTACTACGCATGTCCCACTTTGGTTGGTTGTCGAGAACACGATGCACGACCCACATAAATTTTCGTTTGCATGAGATCCAGTTGTTCACTAAACAAAGATATCACAACGACTTTTCCAAAAAAGAAAAAAGAAAAGAACAGACAATCTTGTTGTTTTTAAGAAAGGGAAGAAGATATATCCTTTTCATAAATAAAGATAATAAAATAAGACGGGAATCGTTCATTGCATGTGATCATCCACTTGGGAATTTAATAGACATAGTTATATATTATTATCAAAAACAAAAAGGAAGGAATATATTTTTTTAATAAATACTGTTTCATATTTTAAGTAGTTTTAGAAAAATATTTTTATTTCAAAATGTAAGTAGTTTTCGTATTTTTAGGTAACTTTTATATTTATTGAATACAGTGTGACCAATCAAATTAAATAGACTTATTTTTTATTGGTTAAATTATATCTAACATATTATTATAAAATACTTTTTAAAAACATAAAAAGTTTTTTAATCTTCGTGTTTTTAACCAAAACTAAATGGTGACCAAGGAACGAAAGGTAACACTGAATTCCTTATCATTCCCAAAAAAATTCAGTATTCACAAGGAATAGTTTTTCCTTTTTGTTCCTCTTCGTTCTTTTTTTTGTAGAGAAATATAGAATAAAAGCATTCCTTGTTAAATTTGATAAGGAACAAGCATTCCTTTTCATTCCTGCCATTTTATTCCTATACGTTCTTTTCCTATTCGTTCCTCGTGTTCCCGAAAAGGTCACCAGTCTTAGCCTTATATTATGAAACGAAAGGAGTATAAAAATAGGTTTAGGTAAGATATCACGCGAAATTTGCGCCATTAATTAGAAACGTAAGCGGCAATTGCGCTTGCGCCCTACCTAATCTGACCCCACCCATGTTCTTTAAATACGTCCCGCATGCGTTCTCATTCTCATTATGTTTCTTCTTTCATCAAAACTTCTTCTTAGGCGTTTGTTTGTTCATAAGTTTTGGTTTTAATCTCTTGTTCGTTATGATGTTTTACCAAAATCGTTTTATGATTCTCTTGTACCCTTACGTTATTCTTTTTCTTTTTAATGGCAAACTCAAATCCGGTGGTCAAGTTGATGATGACCAATCTCAGATCCTTGATCCTGGTAGGGATGATGATGAGGGCTTAAACCCACATCCTTGATCGCTGATTAGGAATGGTCTTAGATGTTTCTTTTTGTTTTGTTTTTCTGTTTCATTCGGATGATTTTATGAAATCGTTTTCTATGTTTTTAAAAAAAAAACTATATGATTTTCAGTGGTAATTCTCTATGGGTCAATCCCATACCACAATGGTTTAATTGCCGTGTCCCACATACCCAAAGCCCAATACTATTCGGCCCAATATGATTTAATGCCCTGATATTTAGTGGCTTTCGGTTCGTTGTTTCAATCTCTAGGGTTTTTCAAAAGTCGACTCTCCCTCACCGGCGAGATATTCAACCGAGTCTCAGGTTTGATGCATTTTTATCTCTCCTCTTCTCATCTTTCATTTCCCTGTTTCTATCCATGTCTGCTTACTTGAAATCGTTCGTCTGTTCTTTTCAGGCTTGTTTTCGAAAGTCGCATCTCTCTCTCTCTTTCTACAGAGATATTCCACCACGATTTGCAGGTTTTCTTATGACCTCTATAATCTCTATTCAAATGTTGCTGGTTAGGTTGTCATATTTGCATATTTTGAGCCACGGATGCTTAACTTGTTTTAATCTCAGATTTGTTTAGTCACCTAAGCAAATTTACTTATATCGCCTAAGTTTAAGACTATATGAAATGAATAATAGATCAAGTGTCCTGTATACGCTCTGCTCAACTCTATCCGATCATCTTTCCCTGTTTCTATTTATGTCTTCTTACTTTATATCCTTTTTTGTTTCTCAAAGTTTGTTTTTTTCTCTTTGTGTATCTAGTAACTTGTATACTTTCTGCTCAACTCTCTTTTTGCGCTATGTTTTTATTCAGATCTTTTCTGATCAAAACCTTTCTTTTGTTTTCCAGAATGACTGGAACAGATAAAGCCATATTCTACATTAGTGTCGATCCTTCAAATGTGGAACTAGCTGCTGTGCTCTACATCAGCGTATTCAAGGCCGAGAGAATCACACAATATGATGATGGAAGTGTTGAGCTTAAGATTTTCGATTCGTCTGTGTTGGTCACGAGTGGCTCTCCTCGTTTCAGGTGACTCTTAATATTATTTTTATGTATCATATAATCATTTTTCATTCATTTTTAACGTGTTGATTAAGTCCCATTTGTTATTTGTTATTATAGGTCCATTGTGGAACTCCGAGTGGATCCTCATACCATCTCTTTGGTTATAGATAGCCAAGCTTTTGTTGCGACAGATCTAAAACTAAATCTCTCTTCACAATATCTCCTGAAAGTGATAGACCCTTTCCAAGTCATTTGGCTGTTAAGTATAAAGGAGTTTTCTGATGGTTTGCGTTATCTTCCTTCTTGTACCAAAGTAAGTCCTCCCTTTTGTACTATTAAGTCGATTTTATTGCAGTTATATGTTACATATTTTATATGCTACTTTCTTATACGTTACATATTGTTTTGTTAAGTGCAAATACCCTTCACATCATCGCCCCGCTCTCTGTTCCGAGATGACAAGATGGCAACTAATGATTGGCCAATCACTTGAGACTCGAGAGTTGTTAGGGATCGAACCCTATTTTAGAGACATCGAAACCTTAGAAGCGGTATGTGTTTCTATTTGCATATTTTTTTCAGATATATTATTATTATAACAATAATAATTGGTTTGATTTATCTATGCAATTCAGGACTTGTTCCGGATAAGAGAATGTAGGACTTTCTACGAAATTCTTAATGTCAGATCCTTCGTAGGTGTTTTGTCTACCACACTGGACGAGGTACCCTTTAATGTTTTGCATATTTCTTTGCATATTTTTTTTGGTTTTTGATCGTTTTATTCCAACTTTTCAGTTGGAACGTTTTAACACCCTATTGCAAGGATTGCATGTGGTTCGGGCTCTGAACCCGACCTACGAAGCTGCTGGCAACTTCAAGAATCTGTTACGTTCTGCTGTAAACAGTTACAACAGTCTACTGGAGGCCATTATTCCTACGGGAATGGCTAGGGAAACGCGTGAGCTGCCTAACCCTGTTGCAACTCGGGCACGTGCAGCTGATAATTGGAGGCAATTGGTGAAGCGTTGCCACTCTGCTAGATTTCTCATGAACAACAAATTAAGTAAGGCTAACACTCGTGAGGAGCTATGGATGTCGGACCTCCTCTATGACGAGGTATCAGATTGGAGGAAACAAAATATATGATATCCAGATTTCTCATGAACTTGGGTTTTCTTCTTTTGAATTAGTAAGAGCTTTAATTAGTTTATTTACTTGTTTGATTTTTAAACATTTCATTCTCTAAGCTTGTTTTTCTTGTCACTCCTTGGATATTGGGTTTTATCTAGTTCATGCTTTTGTTATATATAAAGAACTTTTAATTTCAAAAAATTGAACATGCTAATATGTGCCTGATCTAATGTACAACACTTGATATCAATATTAGTACACAAACTTACGCCCTGGAAGAACACAGAATAAAATATGATCCACAACATTTATGTATTCTATTCATTTGTAGCTAGTGACTCTTTCTTTTCTGGTCACCCGAAATCATTTATATTGAGAATCCACTGTGTTGTATTATTTATTTGTATAAAATATGGTAGGATGCTTTACCAAAACTTTTGGTGGGTCTGGTACGATAGTTGTTAACAAATACATCGCTATCTTATCTAAATTCGAAAATAAAATCTTTAACATGGAGCGTTAGAGTTTGCATACAAAGCGTGCATACTTTTTTTTTATTATAGATTCCGACTTACATACCATATATCAAATTAAAACATATTTTCATATTCCGAACTTGTTTAGTAATCAATTTACGTATTAATGTTACTGATAATAATACACAGTAATACAGAAGTGTAACTAATACTATTAATATTAAAAAACGGTACAATTATCATGTAAACACACAAAACTCAAGCAAATACAACTAGATTAAGAAGCATGTAATCATCAAAATATGTTCTTTTACTTTAAACGCTGGGTAACACATTACATCATCATATAATTTCTAAATCTATTACAATCAACCAACTACCTGCAACATATGCAATATTAATGAACAGCTCTACGAATAATGATTCCACGATGAAGCTCTCCCCGAAACACTTGAAATCACGGACGGTTCTGCATGTACGACATCCTCGATGGATAGGCTCTCACCGCAACAAGCTATCACAACAAACGGCTTGCTTACAGTACTCTGGAACCTCCGAAAGCTTCGCATCCTATATGCAAGAAATTGCATAGTCTGGGATTCGAATCCCATACCTGGATGTAGAAGCATTTAAACCTTAACCAATAGACTAGGATGCTTTCACAATCAAAATATATTCTTATAGCATGAGATTTAGTGTTCATACTTCTTACACACATATGAGTAATGACTAATTGATTTAAATTTTGCATACAAATACTATGATTTCTCTCGCTCTATTGTTATTGTAGTAAGTTGTTCTCAACAACTTTATAAACAAAAAATGGTAATGACTAAACATTTGCACCAATTTTAAAAAATAATAATTTTGTTAAATGGAAATGAAAGAGGAAGCTGAAGTTAATGTGGAAGTTTGGTGGTACTAGAAGATTTGGTATGATTGACTGGACAAATGGGCACAAAGTGAGTCAAAAAAGTTTTATTCTACAGTAACCAAACACATAAACTGGTTCCAATCTCAGACATTGTAAGTGGGACACCTTCTTTCACTAGTGGGCTTCAACATCTGATCCACAAAATTTTATTGGTTGAGTTTCATTATTATATATCTTTTTACTGACGTTGTTTGTGAATTAACGATGATAATTGACATTGTTTGTCAATTAACAATTAACGATGATAAACATGTCACCAAAATCAATCAGGACATCTGATGACTATGTTAACCAAATTGTCATTCATATACTATACGTGTGCAATTTTTACTTTAAAATAAATCTGAAGTTGACGCCAACGATAATGAAATAAAAGGCTTTTAAACTATAAAAATAGATTTTTATATTAGATGTAAATTCAGTGATACTAGTTTACGTTTATTTGATATAAAGGATGCAAACTGTGGACACTAATGAAGATGCAAGTGGAACTTGTAGATGTCAATAGTCTTCCGTGACTTACTAGGCGACGAAGTCACTGATGCTGGATGTCTTAACGTAGTCGTTGAAGTAGTTGTTGAGGCAGTGTGTGTTAGAGAGTGAACTAGGAGGCATGCAGAGTGGTAGAGACCATGTGGACGCAAGATGCTGAGCTGGCGTGGGATAAACTTGAGCAAATTTATACCGTGGAGAAAAGGCAAGAGATAAACTTGGGGAGTAAGTTTATGCCTTGAGGAATAAGTGCATTTCAAGAAAAGAAAAATGTACTTATTGATATGGAAGTTGTCCATATTCATGTTCCTTGGAGACTAGGGTTTCAGGAACGTGGAGATCACTATAAAAGAGCTATGGAGTCATATGTATTCCATAAGACACTGACTATTATTATAGAAGAAGGGTGAAAATCCCTTAGGGGTGTGTTCTTGGGTCGTGCTGAAGCAGATGCTGAAGTACTGACGGGAGACAGACATGTTTGGGTAGATTAGGAATCTTTCAGTAGCAGCTGTTAGGGTGTTAACAGACTGTGTAAAGCTGATAAGCAAGTCTTGTAATAAATTGTTTAGGCGATTTCGAATAAAACATAGTTGGTTGCTTGTATTTGATTGTCTCTTTGATTTAGCATCTGCATTACCTATATTGTGGTGTCATCTTGCACTTACAAGTGGTATTAGAGCGGGTCACCTAAGTTACTGGTGTGATCCTGAAGGTGAAGAGGGACACGATTGTTATATGCAGAAGACAATCATGTTGAAGGATGGCCGGTATGGTCATTGGAAGGTGCGCATGAAGCTGTTGGTTCGAGGAATCAATGATGCTGTGTGGATAACTGTGAAGACTGGGTGGGAAGAGCCTACCATATTTACAGGAGAGGGGAAGAAGCCCAAGCCTAAAGGGCCAAGACAAGGAGTGGTTCGAGAGGTAGTTCGAGAAGTAGTTCGACGGATGCGTCAGAGTCTGATGCACTACGCATGAAGGAGCAGACGGGTGTGTCTGTGATGGAAGGCTTGACATCTAAGCATCTTTGTTTTTGCTTAGTATGCAATCAAGCAGGGGGAGAAGTGGTGACGTTCTGGTCCAAGGAGTGCATATCTCGTGGGGGAGAAGAGCATGGTGATGGACGTCTTGTAGTAGATGGTGCTTATCTCGTGGGGGAGAAAAGTATATATATTGTAGAAGATGAAGATAGTGCAACTCTCGTGGGGGAGAAAGGCATATCGAGTATGAAGGTTTCCAGGTGAGGAAACGTGGTTGTTAAACCAGAAGGATATTGTGCTTGATCGGCACACAAAGCTAAAAGGGAGAGATTGAAGATGCAAGTAGAGCTTGTAGATGTCAATAGTCTTCCGTGACTAACTAGGCGACGAAGTCACTGATGATGGATGCATTAGTCGTTACTACATAAGAAATGCGGAGTAGTGGGTTACCATGTGGATGCAAGATATGCTGAGATGGAGAAAGATAAACTGAGGGTTTATGTCTTGACATAGTCGTTGAAGTAGTTGCTGAGGCTGTGTGTTTCAGAGAGTGAACCAGGAGGCATGCGGAGTGGTAGAGACCATGTGGACGCAAGTTGCTGAGCTGACGTGAGATAAACTTGAGGAGCAAGTTTATACCATGGAGAAAAAGAAAAGAAATAAACTTGGGGAGCAAGTTTATGCCTTGAGGAATAAGTGCTTTTCAAAAAAAGGAAAGTGTACTTATTGATATGGAAGTTGTCCATATTCATGTTCCTTGGAGACTAGGGTTTCAGGAACGTGGAGATCACTATAAAAGAGCTATGGAGTTGTGTGTATTCTATAAGACACTGGCTATTATTATAGAGGAAGAGTGAAAATCCCTTAGGGGTGTTCTTGGGTCGTGCTGAAGCAGATGCTGAAGTACTGACGGGAGAGAGACATGTTTGGGTAGATTAAGAATCTTTCAGTAGTAGGTGTTATGGTATTAACAGGGTGTGTAAAGCTGATAAGCAAGTCTTGTAATAGATTGTTTAGGCGATTTCTAATAAAGCATACTTGGTTGCTTGTATCCGATTGTCTCTTTGATTATCTTCTGCATTACCTTATTGTGGTATCATCTTTGCACTAACAACTAACACAAGTTTAAGTAGCAATGATTTATTTACCAATACCAAACTTGGCGAAAATGAAGGACAAGCGCCAAAGCAGTTTCTCTCAGCTCACAGTCGTCCAGAAATCAATCAAAATCTCACCTTCCATTATTTTCTCAGCCTCTCTAATTCTTTTTTTTTTGTCATCACCAATTGTTCGCATTTAGAACCGGTTCTAGCTATAACTAAATATTTGTTTATATCCCAAATATTTTAAAAATATTCTACATATATCTCATGATTTCTATATTATCAAATTTTTATCATTAAAGTTAACCAAAAATGTTATCTTTTGTATTTTCAGGGAAATTCAGATCTTTTGCTTTAATCTCTCCTAAATTTTGAACCAGCCTTTGCTAATACTATTTTTGGCGTAAATTCTGATTCGGTTATGCTTGCATTGTCTCTCATACACACAACACACCACAAAAGGAGGTGTATAAGAATTTCAATTTGAAATGGCCTTGATGGCAATTCAGTAAATCTACACTTAATAAAAAGTTGATAGGAAGAAGAAGCTAACAAAAATAATAGCTAAAAATGAAAACTGTTGTGAATTAATAAAACAAGGATGAGATGAGATCCCTTTTGTTTTATATAAGTATATATTAATATATTTATTTCTGTCTTTTGTGAATAAAAGTAACGAAGGGAGAGAGAGTAGACAAAAATGATGTTATTATTTCTTTTATTTCTTATCTTGCAATCGTACAACAAAGAGGGAGATGGTATTTATAACCCACTAAAGTCGGTCATGGACTCAGATATTTACCGAAGAAAGATGTGGTGGGGACATATGTATAGTGATAATCACACACATTTGATGAGAGTGGGACATCTGTTACCATGATGAATAATCATCTTTTCCAATACTCCCCTAATTATTCATCTTATATTACGTAGTGCCTCGTTAAAAACCTAATCACGGAAAAACTCATTGGGACAAAAATCATGACAAGAAAAAAGAGTACACTGTTGTAATCTCCCCCTAAGAATAGTAGACATAGATTTCTTGTCACAGGTCACGCAAATGTCGCATTCCGATACCGTAGACATGTTTTGGGAATGTTGTAGTCGGAAGAGCTTTGGTGAACAAGTCAGCCGGATTTTCGCATGACCGTACATACTCGATGTGCACTTCTTTATTTTTCTCGAGTTTCCTTATGTACGAGAAAAATCTTGGAGGGATGTGTTTTGTTCTGTCGCTCTTGATATAGCCTTCTTTAAGTTGAGCGACACACGCCGAGTTGTCTTCAAATATTTTCGTCGGTTCTTTCTCATTGACTATTCCGCTTGATTCTTGTATGTGTTGACTTATTGACCGAAGCCACACACATTCTCGACATGCTTCGTGAAGCGCGATAGTTTCTGCGTGATTCGAAGAAGTTGCAACCAGAGTTTGTTTCTGGGACCGCCAAGAGATCGCGGTTCCACCAATTGTAAAAACGTTGCCGGTTTGCGATCAAGCCTTATGAGGATCTGATAAGTATCCTGCATCTGCAAAACCAACCATACTAAACTCGGGTTTTCTAAAATATTTTAACCCTAAATCAATTGTACCTTGGAGGTAACGGAATACATGCTTTATTCCGTCCCAGTGCCTGCGAGTAGGAGCAGAACTATATCTTGCCAGGAGGTTAGTAGCAAAGGCAATATCTGGCCTTGTACAGTTTGCAAGATATAACAGCCCACCGATAGCACTTATATAAGGTACTTCTGGACCTAATATCTTCTTGCTATCTTCGCAGGGCCTAAAAGGATCACTCTCAACATTGAGAGATCTACCAATCATTGGAGTACTCAAAGTAGTCGCTTTGTCCATACGAAAGCGTTTCAATATCCTTTTTGTATAGTTTGATTGATGCACAAATATCCCTTCTCGAAGATGCTCTATCTGGAGCCCAAGACAAAACTTTATCTTGCCGAGATCTTTCATTTCGAACTCCTCTTTCATATGAGTTCGAGCATCATCAACCTCCTTTTGAGTTCCAGTTATGTTCAGGTCATCTACATATACAACAATGATCACAAAGCCAGATGACGATTTCTTTATAAAAACGCATTTCTTTATAAAAACGCATGGACATATCGCATTATTCACATATCCTTTACTCAAAAGATATTCACTTAAGCGATTGTACCACATGCGTCCAGATTGCTTTAATCCGTAAAGTGATCGCTGTAACTTGACCGAACAAATCTCCCTGGATTTTTCTTTTAATGCCCCTGGCATTTCAATCCCTCAGGGAGTTTCATATATATATCGTTATCCAACGATCCGTACAAATATGCGGTCACAATGTCCATAAGATGCATTTCAAGATTTTTAGATGCCGTTAAGCTCATCAAAAATCTAAACGTAATTGCATCCATTACCGGGGAATACGTTTCCTCAAAATCAATTCCCGGTCTCTGAGAAAAACCTTGGGCAACTAATCGGGCTTTATATCGGGTTACTTCATTTTTCTCATTTACTTTTCTTACGAATACCCACTTATACCCAACATGATTTATATTCTCAGGCGTTATGACTATAGGTCCAAAGACATTTCTTTTATTCAGGGAGAGTAATTCAATTTGAATGACCTTCTTCCACTCCTCCCAATCATGTCTTTTCTGACATTCCAAAATGGACCTTGGATCGGGATCATCATTTTCATGATCGATCTCTTTGGACACAAAAAAGGAGAACATTCCATCAACATCTTTTATCTTATTTCTGATCCATAACTTTTCATCTTGGGCGTAGTTGATGGAAATCTCATACTTTTATGTTCCCTTCTCGTCATCTGGATCATCTTTATCTATGCCTTCTTTCAGACATTTTTCAGTATCAGGTTCTTCTGGAACCTTACTTTGTTCATCCAATTTCTTTTTCTTTCGGAGATTTTTATCTTTAGAACCCGATGGCCTCCCCCTCTTTAACTGAACCCTAGGTTCATTCATTTTGTTTCCATCAGTTTGTTTTTTTAGGAACATCAACTCTGGATGGAACATTTTCAGCGGGTATACATGATTTCGTCACCCTTCTCGTATCTGTGAACGCATCTGGTAACTGGTTTGCCAAATTATTCAAATGCACAATTTTCTGAACTTCCAGCTCTCTTTGATTCGTAGGGGGATCAAGGTGTAACAACGACAGTGTACACCAAGTAATCTCTTTAGGAATTCTATTAATTTCACCCCTAACGCTGGAAATTCATCCTTATTAAAATGGCAGTCGGCAAATCGTGCCGTAAACATATCACCAGTTACTGGTTCCAGATATCTTATTATACTTAGTGACGTATAACCCACATATATTCCCAATCTCCTTTGTGGGCCCATTTTTGTTCTTTGTGGCGGTGCTATCGGAACATAGACCGCACACCCAAAGACACGGAGATGGGATACATCTGGCTCTTACCCAGATGTCAATTGTAATGGGGAGTACTTATGATATGCACTCGGTCTTAACCGAACCAGTGCAGCTGCATGCAATATAGCATGACCCCATACAGAAATTGGGAGCTTCGTTCTCAGGACTAACGGTCTTGCAATCAACTGCAACCATTTTATCAATGACTCGGCCATGCCATTTTGTGTATGCACATGGGGAACTGGATGCTCCACATCAATCCCCATTGACATACAATAATCATCAAAGGCTTGCGATGTAAATTCACCAGCATTATCAAGCCTTACTTTCTTAATGGCATACTCTGAGAACTGCGTTCTCAACTTTATTATCTGGGCGATGAACTTTGCAAAAGCCGTATTTCGTGTCGTCAAAAGAGACACACTTGACCATCTACTAGATGCGTCAATCAATACCATGAAATACTTAAACGGCCCGCATGGTGGGTGGATCGGTCCACATATATCACCATGTATTCTTTCAAAAAAAATTGGTGATTCATTGTCTACTTTTGCTGGTGATGGCCGAGTTATAAGTTTTCCTTGAGAACATGCATTACATGTAAACTCGCCCGTTTGCAAAATTTTTCCGTTTTTCAACGGATGGCCATTCAAATTTTGCACAATCTTTCTCATCATGACTGAACCAGGATGTCCTAGCCTCTCATGCCAAATTTTAAATGTATCAGTAAACTTCATGTTTACCACGGCGTAAGACTCAGTCATGGTTATTTTCGTACAATATAGTCCAAAGAATAACATTCTTAACTCTTCCAATATATGTTTCCTCTCGGACTTAATGCAAAGAAATTCAGTGCCATCTTTACTCATAGTCTCAATATGATATTCATTTCTTCGGATATCCTTAAAACTTAATAAGTTTCAATGAGACTCGGGGGAATACAATGCATCACTTATTTCAAATATTGTTCCCCCTGGCATTGAAAATTTCGCTCTTCCAGAGCCAATAATAATCTTTGCACTACCAGATATTGTACTTACGCTTCCAGCGTAATCTTTTATTTTGAGACTGGAGAAATATTTCTTATCTTTAATTATCGTGTGCGTTGACGCACTATCTGCCAAACACAAATCTCCATCCATAGTCTCAAAGTTTGGCATTTTCTGAATATAAAACATATATTATTAAACATTAAACATGAAACATAACATATATCTTACAACAAAAGATATAGATACTATAATACAATCTACTTATATCACATCGATTTATATCACTCATCGATACTCTCTGGCTCAACCAGAAAGTCCGATACGTCGAGATGAGTATCATCATTTAAACCATGAAAGGATGGCCCGGGTTCTTCAGAGATGAAGTTAGTTTCACCTCTTCCTTTCTCTTTTCCCTTTTGGGATTCTCTATACAGATCGGCTAAATGTTTTGGCATACGACAGTTACGTACCCAATGACCTTTCATGTCGCATCTGTAGCAAACCTTTCCCGTTTGCCTTTTATCATCCTGGCCCTTTTCATTCCTTTCATTTTCGTGGAAGTCTTTATTATTTCTTTCATCATAGGGACGAAATCTTCTTCCTCGTCCTCTTCCACGACCATGATAACGGTTTCCACTACGTCCACGACCTCGTCCTCTTCTATTATCATAACTGGATGATGCAACATTCACTTCAGAGAATGGAGCAGATCCAGTGGGACGAGCTTGATGGTTTAAAGTCATGAGTTGATTATTCTGCTCCGCTACAAGGAGGACTTGCATCAACTCCGAGTAACGGGTATATCCATTCACCCGGTACTGTTGTTGCAGGATTACATTTTCAGGATGGAACGTGGAGAGAGTTTTTTCGATCATATCATAATCACTTATTTTCTCTCCACATAACATCATCCTCAAAGTAATTCCGAACATCGCGGAATTAAACTCACTAACACTTTTGTAATCCTGGAACCGGAGATGGATCCACTCGTGTTTAGCTTTCGGTAAGATCACATATTTATGGTGATCGTACCTCTCTTTTAAAGATTTCCAGAGGTCACAAGGATCTTCTTTTGTAATATATTCATCGTTTAAACCATCATGGATGTGGTGTCGTAAGAATATCATGGTTTTTGCTTTTTTCTCATCCAACGCCGTTTTCGAACTATCGATGGTTTCCAAAAGCTCGTTTCCTCTCAGGTGCATCTTTGCACCCACTGCCCAGGTCATATAATTATTTCCCGTAATATCCAGGGCATTAATTTCTTGCTTTGTCAAATTCGACATGATAACTGTATTCATAGAATAATAATATAAATATAGTAAATACGAGAATTTAAATGCATAATTTAAATGCAGAAATTAAAGGCATAAAATAAAAGCAAAAATTAAATTGCAGAAATTTAAATTGCGGGAATTTAAATAGCATAAATAAAATCGGGAGGCTTAGCCTACCACATGATCCGAGGAATCATAGACTACCATATTGATCATTTTTTCAAAATCCGAGGAGACATGGTCTACTATTTTGACTTTTACTTATTTCAAGGTCCGAGGAGACTTGGTCTACCATTTTTGACCTTTTATTTTATTCAGGTGGCAAAGCCTACCACGTGTTTCACTGATCATGAAGGCATAGCCTACCATAACGATCAGTCGGGGAAGGCAACACCTATCATCCCGAAAGATAAACAGAGAAAGTCCAGCCTCTCACTCCGAAATAATAATAAAATTTAAATAAATTAAGTATATTGAAATACATAAATTTAAACATTACCTCGGCTGGTTTAAGAACTTTCGGATTGATAAGCTTCAGTTGGTCAGAGCTTCGTGCTGATAACGTGTTGTGAATAAATAAAACAAGGACAAGATGGGATCCCGTTTGTTTTATATAAGTATATATTAATATATTTATTTTCTGA
>NW_026014207.1:0-19214 GCF_020379485.1 Brassica napus
GATATTTGTACAAAGGTAACAATATTAACCGATTCAGTTCGAGTATTTTGAGTTCAAACTAAAATTAACCTAAAAATATTCAAATAACCAAAGTAATCATATTACCATATTGATTCGGGTTTGATTTTGATGTATAAAAACTTAAAAATATTAAAATATTTATACAATAATTATATTATGATACATATAAAATATATAACAATAATCATGAAAAAAATATAAATATATAAAGGAAAAAATTAACACCCGCAGGTCAATATCTAATTTACTCTTAATTCAGTTCATATTTCACCAATCAATTGAAAACAAGTTTATTTACTTTTCATCTCTCTTACGCAGTATACTATTTTTAATTAGTGGTAAATAAGTTCATTTATTTATCCCATGTATGCTGAAGAGGAAGAAAACATATAACGCTGACTTTTAACTTTTTTTTTTTGTTTTTCATTATTTTATTATTCTACCATTTTACTTTTCATTTAAGTTACGCTTTTGTTTACCAATCATAAGATTCATACCAAAGTAATAAAGTTAAGTTGATGCTTGGACACAGTGACACGGAGACGTTGGTCTCTGCTTTCCAAAAACACATCGTTCACTCTGTAATTCAAATGCAACTTGACGAGAAGTTGCTTTGCACAAATTAATGGTGCCTGAAAATGTTCACAGTTAAAAATACTAAGATGTACAAAAGTCCCTGTACCTAATACATATTGTCCATTTTTTTTAAAAAAAGCACATATTAGTCCATTTTAATTTATGATTTATTGATTATGTTTAGGATTTAATATTTAGGAGTGGAGTTGAATTTATAAATTTCTATATACTCTTTTTATAAATGATTTACGAGAGCTAGATAAATTTTTTTATCACAAATTAATAAAAATGATTATTTTTACGAATAAATTTGAAAACATAATCCAATTTTGTGGTAAAATTAGAATATTTCCAAAATTATTCTCAGCTATATTGTTTATACTGCTCCAAAAGTAACTATTATACTGACTAGTCTACAGAATTCATTTGACATTACACCATTTCCTTAAATCATTTCCATCATTAAATCATTTTTCATCATCACCATCAATATGTTACTATCCACTTACGAAACAGACCGCCTCTTAAAAACCCGTTCATCACTCTCTTACGTTACAGAGAGAAAACTCTTTCGATCTTTACCTTCATATCAAATCATAAATCATAAGGTCAGAGATGAGATGAGTTCGGTTTCGTGATCGGTTTTTCCTTCCGAAACGATGGCTCTTCAGTGTCGTTTGCCGGCTTCTGACTCCGGCGTCGCTTCTTACCCTCGGTGTCGACGGCTGGCTCTGTGCCGTTTCATTCGGCGTTTATATTTTTTGAAATACGACGGTGAAGAAGGAAGAGATGGTTGTAGTTCTAAAGCCGTCGGTGGTGGTTTAGGTGGCTCTGGATGAGATCTCGGGATAGTCTCGATCGATCTCTCCGTTAAAAAGAGTATTGGTGACGAAGGTGGGCGCGGTGGTTCTAGCTACGGCGTTTATCCGGTGAAACACGTGTCCGTTTTTCGTCTCCTCTGACGTGAACCTCGTGGGTTGGGTTACGATGTCGTGATCGGGACGCGTGTCCCGTTCATGGGTGGGTTTCAACACGTGGATGGCCTTGCGAGGTTCTAGACGCGTGGCAATGTGAGGCGCCGCACGGTTGTGGTTTGGGCTTAGGCCCATGTTTAGTTTGCCCTTTGTCCTGGGCTTATGCTTTATGTTTTATTTTTATGTTTAATGTTTTGGATTCGTTGGGTTTGACCATTAATAAAATAATAGATGAAAAAAATGTTACTATCGACTTCAATTGACGGTTTTGATTTAGTTTTGTGAAATGTGCAACAAAACGTTCAAATGGTTTTCAATGTAAAACCGTTAATGGTTTCATCCATTGCCTGCAATTTGTTTTGCTGGGTGAAACCATTGCTAAGTTATTATTATTAACTAGGGGCGTTGTCCCTACGCAAGCGCGGAGTTATGGACAAAATTCTTATTCATCTCAATATTGTTAGGGTTATTGTAGCTGTGAATTTTGCGTTTTGGGTTGATCATTGTTTTTCAAGTTTTTTATTGTTATAGGGTTAGAGTTGTGATGATGAACTGTGTATGCACTGTTCTGCACTCACGAAGAACTAAATTGTGTTAGTAATGTGATTGATATAGTTCGTGGTGTTGTTTGCTGTGTCACTGAAACTTATTGTTTGTTTGTCTTTTTAATTTGTTACTTGTACTGTTGAGATTACATAAATTATATTAAGGTTGTTGAGAGTACTTTTTGTTTATGGATATTTTTCTCGAGTTTAGTTGTGTAAGTTGTGAGTGTTAAGTAATTTTTTTTTGTTTTTATTATGTTGATTATATGTTTTTTTTTTATTTTTAAACTTGTTGATTTTACCGGACCTTTAAAAACTTGTAGAAATAACTATAAAAGAAGTGACAATTAGTATTTAGGCCTTAATGAATTTTAAACGAATATATGTATTTCTCATAAGAAGACAATAGCATTGGTCTTTTGACATTGAGCATGTAAGCTATTTTATAAGACAAGAGGAGTGAGTAGGTGGAGATGTTTGTCTGTTAGGATTGTCTCTTGTATCTCCTGGTGTGGTTGTGTTTGTTTCTCTTTTATTTGATGGGTAATATGTAAACAAAAATCATTGTTAGCTGTATTTATCAGAGTTTGTAACTTACTCTTCTTTTTTATTTAGGTAATTTCACTGATCTTGGTTGTCGTCTTCTTCGTAAGCATCTGCGAAAGTAAGTTTGTAAATTGTAAATAGTTGGCCGTGTAGTTTGTATTTGTTTAGCTGGCTCAATGTATCGTTGAGTTTTAGTTGAGTTTATTGGTTTGATATATTGTTTTGAAGTTTATTTGTAAGATTAGACAAAAAGAGAGGTGATCATTAATGATTCGGCTTTTTGGGATTCTAGTTTTTGGTGTTTTGATTGTTTGGGTTAATTAGGGGTGGGCGTTCGGGTACCCATTCGGGTTCGGTTCAGGTCTATTCGGGTTTCGGGTTTTCGGGGTCAAAGATTTCAGTCCCATTCGGATATTTCTAAATTTCGATTCGGGTTCGGTTAGGATCTTTGCGGGTTCGATTCGGGTTCGGATAACCCATTTAAATTATTTTTAAAATTTTAAAATTCATCATATATTTTAAAATACTCAAAATCTATAAACAAAATAATATATTACATATAAATTTGAATAACACATGTCAAAATACGTAAACTTAACATATAAATTGGTTTGATTTGAATATTTGGATAGAGAATAAATAAATATTTTAATTATTTTTGGTATTTTGAGTATACTTTAACTATTTAAGACATTTACTTTTGATTATTTGTATATATTTTCAAGTATTTTGGATAAGTTAAAGTATCAAATATATTTTGGATATTTTTTAATATACATTAAATCTAATAAATAATTAATATATAGGTTTATAAATCTATTTCGGATACATTCGGGTACCCGAAATATTTTGGTTCGGATCGGGTTCGGTTTCGGTTCTTTAAATACCAAAATTTTAGATCCATTCGGATATTTAATCAATTTTGGTTCGGGTTTGGTATTACTTTTTCGGATCGGGTTCGGTTCGATTTTTCGGATCCGGATTTTTTGCCCAGCCCTAGGGTTAATTGTGGTTTCTTTTAAGCTGTAAAATAAAGATTTGTGTAAAATTAGATTGATAAGTAAGACAGATAAATAGACGACCACAAATATTGGGTAGGAAATATATTTGATTTGATGTTAGCACAATATAGACAGTAATATAAAGAAAATTATGTGTTGATTGTTTCTTACGGATCAATGAGGAGACGAATAACGACTCGAGTTGTTTATTTGGTGAGGTCAGAGCCCTGGACAGAACTGATTTGCTCCACATATTCATGTATTACTTTCATAAATATATATTAGGTTCGGTCATCAATGTACAAAGTATCATTTAGCTTAGTGGTATAAATGTTGGTGTTTATATTTCAATAACCCGGTTTCAAACCATGAACTTGACACTTTTTCACACTTTTTAAAAATAGGATCCACAAAACGCTGACGTGGTGTGTTGAAGAGCGATCAAAAACGCAACTATTATAATATAGATTTTGCTGGTCAACCATTAGGTAAGTTATCATTGGTTTTAAATAGGAAATATTATGGAAACATTTTAATAAATAAAAAATTGTAGATGGTTTGTGGTGTATATTATGTTTTCTTCACGTATCTACTAGTCTCACCATCACGTGTCGAGAAAGACGAAGAGTAACACGTGGAGTGAGGGTATTAGTCAATCTAGGAGCTACACCAACTAAACAGGAGATGGACTTTGGATAAGGCCAACGTTGATTGTGATGTTACCTTCCCACCGATTTCCGATTATAAAATAACATATTTTTGTTACAATTTGTAATAACATTTGAGTATTACTCTTTTGACTATTTCAATGTCGTACGGAAAGAGTAATATTTGGTCCACTAAGTGCTATACCAACACAGTCCGCTGTTATTTGCTTCTGTGGGTGTGGGATGGTTTTTAAGTTCAGTGGTATTGGGCTCGTTTATTTCTTGAGAAAATTACGTAACTACGCACTTTAATATAATTGTCGGGTTGTTGACAAAAGAAAAAAGTTTAATAGTTGTGCATATAATTTAGAGGAAGTGGGGTAGGTTATATATAATACAAATGCGACTTTATTTCTCTCTATACTACATTTTTAACACTTCTATCCCTTGACATATTTCTCCTTCAATTATGGTTGCTATGAATCATAACTACATCGCCATTAGCTCTTTTCCTTTTGCCTAATTACCAATTAGCAATAGAGATTCCACCTAACCCTAAATATAAAGTAAAATCATTGTGGGGGCCTGTGTAATTCCACAAAGCCATAGATTTACAGCACTAAACTTTTTTGTTGCCTTTCCTACTCAACAAAAGCTAAAGGTCTATTTGCCCCAGAAAAAAAGAAAAAAAAAAGCTAAAGGTCTATATCTAAACGATGGAAAAACCAAAACCAATTCTCCAGCGTCTCGAAAAATAATGCGTTAATATTATGGTGTTACTATATGAAGTAATTATAGAAAAAATAATATATTAGTCGCTCATTTAAACAGCACCTGATCTTCATTAACTGGGAAAATATAATACTAACGTAAAATATGAACAGAATAATGTTTTATTTCTAAAATATAAAATTCTTTTTGATTATTTAGGTAAATGTCAGACATGACATGATTTCCATTAGGTTTGCCTAATATTTGGATTTGAAGTTCCATCTTCTTCGATAATTGATACAAGACTGAAGCAAGCAACACCAAATAGTAAAAGTTCTTTTGCTATATACGATCATCCATCACTTTCTCTAACAAACCATATGTTATAATGGATATCTACCACTCACTCACACGTCGCCTTTTCTTAAATAGGGTTTGTATTTTTCTGTTCATTCAAAGACATTAATATGCATATAATAACATCTTGGAAATTTTATATTCCGACAGAGACAAATCTATATGTCAGATTCTCTGTGTTTTACGATATGATTGTTTTCTAGCTATTTGTAGAACCTATGAGAATCTTTATAGCACATTTTTTCTATATACTCCTTAGTCCTTACCTGATAGTTTGAAACTTTTCCATGGATTAAGACTTGTGGTTTATATAAAATGATACTTGAGATGCTTTTTTAAATGGAACTTTAAAGCTAAACAAAAATTATTTATCTTAAATATATATACTTCAGCACAGCCATTTATTTATCCTCTACAACAATTTATCTGTAGCACCTAAAATCTAGTGAGTAAAATTTCAAGAATTGATATATCGCTATAGTCAATTAACAAAGGTAAACAAAAATTATATTAAGATTATATAGAATTAGTAAAAACTAGTCATCCTATTCGGAGCTGCTAGTTCAACCCGTAAATCTTTCTGACCAAGGGAGCCGTAGAGGTGCAAAAAAAAAAACGATCATCCTTAGATCAGGAAAAGTAAAATAAATAAATCGAGGCTTAACGTTTACTAGATGTGGGGCGCATGCAAATTTTGCAAAAGCTATGTGTTTCTGTTGTAGTAATAATATAGCAATAGACACGTCTAGAACATATCTGAAATAAATGGCGTCTCGAGGAACGATGAAAATTATAATAGCAATAATGTTACGAGACATCAGTCCCAACAAACAATACTATATGATATTCAAAGGAGAGAATCATCTGGATCCCTGAAAAATCTTCAAACAGTTTGTAACTTAGCTCATACCACAAGGACAATCCCTGAAAGTTTTTATACCAATATGAAAGATCTAAAACCAATAGTACGAGCTCTGGAAGATCCTCTTAACAGTATGAAGATTAGCTCAAAGATCGATCAATAAAATTGCAGGCTCAGCAGGTGGTAGAAGAAATGACTTTTTTACCCATAGAAAAGAAGTTACATGATGGATCAATAAACCAAACATATATTTACAGTAGACTACAAACCAGAGAACAATAAAAGATCCTAACAAAAGTCTCAGAATATCATAAGTTTCTCTCCACAAAGATGAGAATTTCCCTAAACTCAAACCTCTCAGCTACTTTTTTATTTGCTCCTCTTTATAATGTATAATACCTCATTTGACCGTTTGGTCATCACCGTGAAGTTTCAAATATGTGGTACTGTGAATCTTTCTACCAGTCCCTTCTCCATGTTTGCACCGTAATATCCAAATGTCCATAAGTATGGTTCTTGTTGGAAATGGAAAGTTGAAAGAGCTTCAATGGCAGAGGGCTTCTCCGTATGCTACCCATTGTTTGAAGCTATCAGTAAAATCATCGTAAATCTTTGTGGATGGTTCGCCTTCCATAGGTTCTTTTCCCTGCCAAAGGAAGTAAATGTGGTCAAGTTTCAAGTGAGTAGCCAAATGACAATATATGCACTCAAATAATCTGAGAGCAGAGTGATAAGTGGTATGTATGATACAAAGTTTTAAGCCGAGCGCTATAAACATTGTAAAAGATGGGAGTCAACAGAACCATCCATTTATGATAGGTTCAGCTATTTTTGGATATACTCTGCTTGTTAAAATCCTCTACTATAGCATCTGCTTCCGTCTGAGTTGGTTTAAAACTAAGTTTTTATTCTAATTTTGGCCAACGGTTCATCCAAGTTTCAGAGAAGATATCATTAAGAGACGAGCTAGAACTCAGAATCAAGTACAACAAACTCTAACTGCATTAAACTAGATAGGGAGATATGCAGAATATAATTTGGAAGGTACTGACCTTCCTGCTGCTTGATCCGTTCTCGCTTATAGCAGGCGTTGACTGTTTTACTTCACTGATGATATTCTCTGATGATGACACTTCCGCGGTTGAATAGCTTGTGAGCGGTGACGGCCTACCAAAAGAGCAATGCATATTCAAAAAATTGTTTGTCGTTCATAAGAAATAGGCTTTTACTGCTATTTTGGTCATCAACGGAGAAAAAACCCTTCATAGATGGATACTTGGAATCTTATGATAACATTTTTGGAAGAAACATAATCAGCAGGATTTTAAGAACGATGGCCAATATGATGCTCTAGATATATAACACTTTAAGCTTCTAGTTATATGTGATCTGGTTACTCCATTGACTGCTTAAAAACGTAGTACATCGATTTCTTTATATGCACATTACTTTTACCTGTACAACTGATCGTTTTCGCATAGATTTTCCGAAGAGGAAAGCCACTCGACATCAACAAAATTTGAGACACTAGACATGTCTTCCTGCTCGGACAAGTAATAGGAGCTACTACCATTATGTTGAATCTTCTTCGCATCTCCAAAAAAATGTGTGCTAGGCATTGACGGAGTACACCTACAGAAGATATTACAACTGAAGTTTCAGACCAACAAGAGATACAAGTAAAGATATAATATGGATGGAATTGGCATGCACAATAGAGCTGCACCAAGCAAAATCATAATGCATACACAGAATAGACACTTAAGCTAAAGGAAACAGCAGTACATATTTTATTTAGCTATAAGCAGAAGAAAATGTAAGAAAGACTTTAAACAAACCTCGATAATGATACATCCCCAGCAGCTGGCATATCTGGTGATGACTCTGAAGTTACATGATTCACTTGGCGTGAAGACACGAAGCCTTTATGTGATATGCTTTCATGCTTGCTACTCATTGCGGACATCGGTGTGCGACTTTCATGCAGAATATTACCATCCGATAAGCACCTCTTCACAAGAAACCTGGAAAACATGGTATTAGGCTATGATCATAGATACAGCGAAAGTCAAAATATTTTTGTTCATTCTAAAGTCAATAATAGAAATGGAATATTCATCTACTAAAAAGAAAGCAAATTCATAAACAAATAATTAAAGTTCGATGCAGTTGACAAATCAATCCTAGTTTCCCCCTTGACTCCTTAAGTCTAATATAACACAAGCTCATTCCTCCTTATGTCCAAATCATATGATCATTCCATACGGTTAGTCACAAAAGTTTCATAGGATGGAAACTAGAAGTTACGGCGGCGAATGCCAATCCATGAAGCCTATTTGTTTCAAAGTTCGTATACAAAATGCATTGCAAGTAGGTCTACCAGATCTCGTATAACTCCTATAATCGGTGGAAGATGAACATCAAGTTTTATATGCATATGCCTACATGGCTGCAGTCACAGAGACCTACCTTTCATCTTCCTCTATGCTTATCTCTCCATTTTGTCCATTAGAGCGGAAATCCGAACGCAACTCCCAAATCGCCTGCCTCCCGTTTTCAGGCTGGAATGTACCAAGAAATCTGCATAGAAACAGTCACAAAAGCCCAATGAATTTCTGTAAGACTCTGACAAATCATTGCGTAACATGCATATATGATAGAGAGTGACAGAGAGAAGCGTACATATTAATGGCGTCTTGTTTATCCGCATCCATATATGCATTATTATAATAACGTTGCAGGGTTCTCAAGAACTCTTGTGACTGGGTTGCTGCTCTCCACTGGCCTCTTCTCTCACTGAAAACCTATTTCACACCACAAATTCTAGGAATCAACCAAGTGTATCCAAACAATAGAGAACATAAGGTTAACTTGAGTCAGTTGCAGAAGAACCGAGCATCATTATTCAGTGATACCAAAAAGAAGAGATTACAGAATGAAATTTAACACTAGTCTAAAGTCCGATATCCTTTCACGAATAATAAAGGGTCCAATTGTCATTGAGATATAACATAGATGACATATAAAATAATTCACCTAAAATAAGACTTGTATTGGATATCAAAGATCAAGATCAGAAAATAGACCAGATTCAGTAAAATTCTTTAGACCAATATCCTTGCAAATGATATCAAATGGTCCAAAAATTCATCTCATGAAGCCAGTCACAAAAAAAATCTCAAGTGGGGCTAAATACGATAAACTTTGTTCATAATAAACAGCCTAGAATTTAGTGTCAACTGTCTCCAGCAGAAGATTTTATAGTATAAGACAGTTCCCTGAATATAAAATAGGCTGAACCGATGATATGTCAGGATAGACCGGAAAAAGAAAGAAAAGAAGAAAAGAAATTACCTTATTGTGGGCAGCAGATCCACCATATTGGTAAGCTAGCGTATCTCCCATTCTTTCATATAACCCCATTAAAGCACTAGACAAACGATCATCAAGTTCTATTGTTGGAACATCTCTAATTCCCAGAGCATGGAGCTGCTGTCCTAGAGCAGCCCAACCATATGCATATTGAGCAACATTTGTACGATCAAGACAATCTATGCAATTGGTCCTCAGCACGCCCCTCTGAAGCATGCCAGGCTTATCATAATCGCCATTAGCAACATTCTTACTTGGGGGAAGATTCTTCTCTAGGGAATCATATTCCCCACTATCATCATCAGAGCTATTATGTGTAGACATGTCGGCACTGCAATATAAAGGTATAAGTACTGAAATAGTTAGTATATAGCTGCAAAAAAACAAAACTTTTCAGATAGAATTATTTTAAACACCATCATTTTCCACCAAGTTATAGGTTAACGCTATCACCGAGTTTCAGATAGTAACACAAACTACGGATAGTTGATGAAAGTCAACAAGTTACCACATCCGACAAGGTTCATCTTTAAATCGATCACGAAATATAATATACGTCGGATATGATGAACAAGTAAGTTCCAGGAGCTCAAGTAAGAACACTTACTCAGAAGAAGACAAGCTCATACCACCATCGAGCTTCATTGCTGGGGTAACTTGATAATAAAAGAAACCTGTTAGCATCAAAGCACATGCAGCCACTTTGCCAAGAAGTGCCAAGACATTTGCTGTTTTGCTGAAATGAAGACAGAGAAAAGAGAAAATTTATGTATAACTACTCATAATTAGAAGCAGAAATTTAAAGTATACCTCTGGAAATGTTTGTGCAAGTCCCAATGAAGGAATCTTATACGATTTTCTTCAGGCAGATCTTTGTTTATAAAGTCAATTGCATTGGCAAACTCTGCCCGGAGAATCGACTCCCTGGGTCTCCTCTCTTTTGTCTATTGATTGTCAAGGGCAACAGGAAAAATCAATGGAATGTTTGAGGTGTGAAAGTATCTAAATGATAATGCAGACACAATAGTTCCTTTCATTGATATTTTATCTAGATTAAGGTGCAAGAAGACGCATCACTTGCCAATACAAAAAGTACCTAGGCTGAAATGCTTAAGGCATGAAAGATAATAAGAACGTTAAAACAAGCAAAATTAGGCAACTCACCTTGATCAAGTTCAGAATAATGATGGGGATTCCATATCGCTCCACAAGGTTTTCAAAGTGAAGTCTAGTTGCCTCATAGTTCAGGTCCCTTTTTGACACTGCATTTGACATTGAGGTATTCAAACACACAAAGAAGAGAGAGAGAGAGAGAGAGAGAGAGAGAGAGAGAGAAGGGACAAGGCAGTATAATTAGTATGAAAATACTCACATACAATATCCGGTTTAAGAATCATCCGTGAGGTTTCCTGTGACCAGAACAGAGGAATTGAGCCACGGTTCTGCACAACAGAACTTATTTGCATGGGGCTGTCTTCAGGAACGTCCTCAGACACTATCTGCTCTGTTTCGACATCATTAGCGACATTGCCACTTTCGTTTATTCCTCGTTTCAAGTACCTAAAATCAGAAGGCGTTTAGGAGAAACAAAGCATAATAACTAACTCAAGTAAAGGTGTATACTTTAATTCTCATCATGCTGGAACGAACCCAAGAGATGGAGAAATATTGAACAGTGCTTGCACATGTATTCTAATGTGATTAACAATCTGGGCTTTATTTGAAACGGTTTCAAGTTACAACTACTGTTTAGAATACAGAGCGAGTAATTAAAATCATGTTAGACCACAGAGCAGCAAACTCGGGAGTGATGAAATCTGATACCTGGTTCCAGCGTTATGGCGGGAACGCCTAGCAATAAGAGTGAGTTTGAAATTCCGTCCAGCTTCAGAAAGAGTTGTCTACATGCACAACAAACGAAGGTTCAACCCATTAAGCTAAACAGTACTGTGAAACTACAAGTTATTTGAAAATAAAGATGCCAGTGTTTCATAGCTGTATCTGAAATAGCACATCCAAGTATATAAAAATGGAAAGAAATAAAAATTGCATGTGAGACAGAATGCCTTTTTACGAAAAAAAACGACTGCTGCTGTGAGAAAGAAAAGAATACGTGTATTTGCTCCCAGAAACTTTCTATTCTTACCTGCTTAAAGAAACCATACACCAATGCTACAGTCCACACGGTATTCCGAAGATGATGTCGAATTCCCCGAGTCAAGAACTCGTTCCACACAAACATTTTCTTATAGAGAGTACCACCACTCTCATGGTCGCACACATTCTTCTGGAAACTTCGCATTATATTGTAAGAATAGCTGAAAAAGAAGTCTTTCGTAAGGTCCACCATACTCAGCAGCCTCTTGTACCTGTTTAACAACAAGTGAGAAACACCAGATAAAGATACGCAAAGTTCATAAGAAAGGTAGAAGGGTATAATAACTAAACACATGCACTCTCTCTTTTCACCAAACAGAACTTTCTTCAAAAATGAGCTTGGAACAAACAAACAAAAAGGGTAAAATCTAGTAAAAAGATATATCAAAATACCTGTTCTCGTCTCTTGAATTTGCAATGTTTGAAAGCACGCTAGAATGCTGCAATGAAATCATCTCACTCTTTGACACTTCATACACCCGGTGACCACAAATTTCACCGATCTCTCTTCTTTCAGTAATAACCAGCATGTAATATGGTCCCAAAAACTTAATGAATCCTGAGACCACACAAAAAGGAAAGAAGAAAAAAAAAACAAATGGTGAGAACAAGCTGTAAAAAGCAAAAGCCATCTACTCTCCTGTAAACATAACTTGAGACACAAAAAAGACACATACCAATGATGCCATAACAGACAGCAACACGTTTCAGTCCGCCTGTGGCCTTGTTTCCTTCGTGTATCCGCTTTAGCAACTCGTAGCACTCTTTTTTGGTATAAGCAGTAGAGTCCTCACTGACATTAAGCTCAGACGCATCAAGACGGTCTATCTTGAGTACTCTATGGACTCCACTACCATTCCAACCAATCATATAGAAATTCTGGAAAAAAAAACATGTTAGTAAAATGATCTAAAAGGGAACCAGTAATACAAATGATCCTTGGGATTCAAAAGGTGGAAGCTTTACTTACGGAATGAGTCTGGAAGAGCTTGAACTCTTGCATACAGCCATGAAGGGAAGATGATCCAGAGGAGGATGAGCCTCCTCCATTCTCCATTGATGAGGATGAAGTCGTCATAGCTGATTCCCAAATTAACTCGTTTCCTTTCGACAGTGACCTTTTGACTTACAGATCTAAGCCAAAGCCGCCGGAACAAACAATCTCTCTCGCCGGAACATTCACCAATTTCGAACTTTCTCAGAGGAGAAAGAAAGAGAAAGAAACAAACAAACCAAATCAAACCTTGGGACTTACAAACAATCTAGCAGCAGAGACGCAGATTCTCTACTGAGATTCTTCTGCTGCTCTCGAATCTAAAATAAAAAAATGCGAGCTTTTTTTTCAAGGGATATAGGTAAGGCAGCTCCGATCAATGAGATCGCCAGCTCGAAAATCTCAAAAGAAAAACGAAGAAGGAAGCTCAGATTCGGAGAATTAAGAGATTTAGACGAAGAATTGTACAAGAGAAAGGGGTTTTTATGATGTAGAGAGGGAGAGATCAGAGAGATGATGATGATGATATGATTCAGCTCTGTCTTGTGTTCTCTTTTGTTTCGGTCGAGAGAAGGAAGGAGAAGATTGGATCGAGAAACAAAGAGCCGACGCATACCACAATTTTCTATTTTTTATTTTTTATTTTTATTTTATATAGGGGATTTACGGGAAAAAAAAAAAAGAAAGAAGAAATAATAGTCTCGTGACAATGATTTATACTTACAGCTGTCTGGACACTAATGGAATAGCTGCACTTTCTACAACTTCTTACTCTTTCTTCTTTTTCAACTGTAAATAAATCAATTATCTACAGATGAACGCCTCAATTTTAGCAAAATTATAAAAAGAAGGTAACCAAAAACATGTTTAGCTTATCAGGGAAAATGCTGACGCCAACACGAAATTGAATAATAATACTATATTCAGTGATGGTAATTGGTAGATAGGGGCATGCAATGCAAACACTCCTCCTGACCCATTAAACCTTTTGAGACAGTAACGATTACTATCTCTCTCTCTTTTTTTATGTTTTAATTTTTTTGTGCTTACCGTGTTTGCGTGTTAGCTTATACAGTAAAATAAGATTATTCAAGAACCCCATCGAAGATTACCATAAATATCCTTATATATTAATCGAAAAACATTTTGTAGCCACGTGTCATTATTGAAAATGAATTATTAAAAAAATAGATTGGTCAATCTTAACTTATATCTCCTATATATTAATTGAGAATTATTTAAAAAATTGTAACCTTAAGTTTGTATTAATTAAAAAGAGACAGTACTTAGGTGTCACTTATTTAGGATATATTAATTGAGAAACATTACAACATTGTTTTGTAGCCACGTGTCACCATGAGAATGAAATTCAGAATTATTTGAAAAATAGGTTGGTTCATCTTAACTTATATTCTCTATATATTAATTTAGAATCATTTAAAAAATTGTAATCTTAAGTTTGTACTAATTAAAAAGAGACACTGCTTAAGTGTCAATTAATTAGGATGTCAATTTCGCTTATGTGGCACCTTAACAATCAATTAAAAAAAATGTTGGTCCAAATCTAATTACTAGAAGACATTATATTAACCCAAAATATATGAAGCGTATATTTTTTTCTTAAATAAAAGCTACGGAATTACCTAATATGATTAACATATATATGGTAATTAATGATTACGAATAATAAATATTTGATAACAATTTTGGCATCCTTCTTCATTTTTGTTTAATTTTATATTATTAAAAAAACTAAACAATCACATTAACCATATAATAAAAAAATAGATCTGTTCTTATATGTTATATTATGAATTTTGTAAAATGACTTTAAATTACAAAAACGAGGAAACTTTATATGTTATATTTAAATTTTTTTAAAACGACTTTAAATTACAAAATGAGGAAACTTTATATGTTATATTTTTTCTTATATACTTTATTTTGAATTTTTTTAAACAATTTTAAGTTACAAAATGTAAGTTTTTCTTAAGCATACAACTAAAAGCATTAAAATGACATGTATCAATTCGATTGTTGATCTGAAACCTTTCAAAACCATATAGAAAATAGAAGATAAAAGTCAAACTAATTTAACTGTGGAAACATTACGGTTTACTTTTTTCAAGAATGTGTTCGGTGGAAAAAAAAATAAAGTTTTTGTGTCATAATTTATTTAATATCCAATCCGACCAACCCATGATATATTAATTATAGTTTACTTCCACAATTTTTAATAAAAATTAATCCGGTCTATTTTAAAGAAATTATATAATAACAACAAAAAACATTGTACATGTATAAATAAAATGATCAAATATATAAAAAAAATGTCAATAATATATACAAATAAACTCACCATGCGCAAGGCGCAAGTCTTGTCCTATATGCTTTTTATTTAATTAACTATCAAATTGATAAATAGTGTAAAAAGAATATTCTCGCAGTTTCCTTAAATAAAAGTTACGGAATTACCTAATATGATTAACGTATATATGACAATTAATGGTTATGAATAATAAATATGTGATAACAATTTTTGTATCTTAGATCTTTTTTGTTTAATTTTATTTTATTAAAAGATATTAAACAATCACATTAACCGTATAATAAAAAAATAGATTTTCTCTTATATGTTATATTTTGAATCTTTTAAAATGAATATAAATTATTAGAAATTTTAAAATCCCACTTTGAAAATTTTGGGGTCAATGGCTTATTTTTTTTGTTATAACACAATACAAATAATCATAAAATTGTAATAATATGGATTTTTATTTAATAAATATTCAAATTAAATAATATATATATTCAGCTAACGACTTAAAGCAAGAAAATGGACTGCATCAATTTAGTCGTCCAGTTGAAACCCTTCAAAACTATGTGGAAGACTAAGGTCAAAGTAATTCGATTTTGGAAACAATACTAAGTTGTTAGTTCTAAAACCATTAAAATGGTTCTTAGTGATGTTAAAGTAAATTATTTAAAAAAAATGTAGAACATGTTTTTGTAATAAAAATTCACTTTATGACCACATTACGGTTTTTATAGGTATAAACAAGGTGATAAAAATTTTAATCCCAAATCGATCAGGCTCATCATAAATTCAAAATAGATTTTGGTCCACAATTAAAATTACAAATGCACAGTCCAACATATTGATGATTATATAAAGAAAACATAAATATATGCATATTAAAAAAAATCAATCAAACATATATATATATATATTTAATTTATCAATACTATATATTTTTAATTTTTATTATATAAGCTCACGTCTTATCCTAGTTAACTAGTATTTAATATTCTGAATGGTCAAATAGTTCTTTTAACGTGTACAATTTGTATATTTTCATAAGTAAACCTTTTAAAGAAAACGTGAAGGTTTGAGAGTGGCCGTAAGAAGTAAGATTAGTCACACCACACACCAAAGAGTGAAACAGTCACAAACCTATAATTGTTATTCCATATGCACGAGGCTGGGTACAACAACAGGTAGCAACTTTCATTACCGTGATTACTCCTACTTACAAATCTATTTTTTACTCACTCGTCACTACTTTTTATGCTTACGCAATCTCTTCTTGATCCACAGTGACGAGAAACAAAAGATAAAAAAAGGTTTCTTGACATAACTACAAGTGAAGAGGATTGGAAAAGGGCAGAGAACCAAGGGCAAAACAATCAGTCCTTGCAATCTGTTACACCTTCTGTAGATATTTGAAATCGAGCTTCTGCTTCAGGCAAGCATGGCGAGCTTATCACTTTGCAGATTCTCTCCTCTGCTCTTCCTTTCCTCAATGCCAGCCTGTATTATTGATACATACATCATAAACAATACACACACTTTGCCAATGAAACCTTAGAAAAGAAAACAAGGCTTATAATTTGCAAACATTACAGACCTTGTTGTGGTGGCATGAGCCATGATATTCCCACCAATCGGCTTAAACTGTGGACCAGCAAAAAGAGCAGAACCATCTACTTGCGCAACTACTTGGTTCGTTATAACAACAGCCACACCAAACTAGAGAGCCATTAAAAACATTCAAGAGAAAGTTTCAGGATGGTGTGTCTCAGAGGAATTTAAACAGTTAATAATACTAATGAATGGTCACCTCATCTGCTAATTTCTGAAGACTTCTCAAGAACTTTGCAAGATGCATTTGTCGAGCCGAAAGCTCTCCCCTTCCAGAGAAATCTGTCCTGTAGAGAGCGGTAGCACTATCCACAATCATGAGAGCAAACCTGCGACATCATAACTTTCACAATTAGCACTCTCATCATGAACAATAATGGATCTGAACACCAAAAGGAAACTCTAACTCAACGCACCTTGTTTCAACCATCATAGATGCTGCTTCAAGCAGAAGCCTTGACTGATGGTCAGTATTATACGCCCTCGCATAAGCAACGTTTTCAAGAACATCAGCTCCATTAAGTCCAAACCTGCATCATTTTAAATTGATTTCTTTCGGAATATTCTGCCTCAAGAACCCTCGTCGTGCTCTCACATGTGGTACAAAGATAGCATACCTGTCAGCTATCTGTAATAGTCTTTGCGGCCTGAATGTTCCCTCGGCATCAATGTACATCGCCTTTCCCTCTCCACCTCCTTGATCCATGGGAAGCTAAACATTAAAGCACGAACCTCAATGTGAATACATTTCTCAATTTAAAGTTCACTGGTTCCTACAAGATAAGTAAGAATAGCTGAGTGGTTCAGCAAAATGGTACTTACTTGGCAAGTTACACACAGTGTATGGCACAACTGAGTCTTCCCAGAGCGGAACTCACCATACAACTCAGTGATGGATCCGGTTTCAATTCCTCCTATTGACAGTAAAGACAAAGTAAGATCATAACAGCAAAATGACCTTTCAATACGCACCAAAAACCATAACCATATTAACCAACCTTCAAGTACTTTGTCGAGCTCCCGGGATCCAGATGTAATCTGAATGATCTCCTGTCTCTGGGCATGGAGCTGGCTAGCACTAGTGAAACCCAGAGGAACCAGCTTCGAAGCTGTCACAGAGGTAAAACACACACAAATAAGAAAATGCATAAACTCCAAAAAGGATCAAAGTGAATTTGTATTCATATGACAACATGCCTGCTTCAACGATTTTGTCAACTTTAGCATCACTGATTCCTTTAATCTGCAAGAGATCTTTCCTCGGAGTATATGCAACACCTTCAACAGTGCAGAGACCAGCGTCCCTAAGCTTCTTCACATCAACAGAAGCTATACCTGCCGCCTGAAGAAATAAGAATCAAAGAGAGCATGAAAAACATTGATTCATAAATAACTCAGAAGACCCACATAGTTTATACTTCAAAGATGTTAGCTTTATCTGAATCAAACAAAAACCCTAAAACTATTTCACTCTACAGTCCGTAGCGAAACGCAATTCTCCTTCGGATTCACACCTAATCATCATCTCTAGAACGAACAAAGGGTAGAAAAAAGCAAGGTTCTTTGGTGATTTTAAGCCAAACCCATTTCGAGTAGCACTAGATCTGTGGGAGATTATGCTCCGAGAAGGTGAATTTCTGGAGAAATCGTACCTGAAGCTGTTCGACGGGGAAAGGGCCGTGCTGGGTCTCTTCATCGTCTTGTTGCTGAACAGTGTTTTGGTTTCTACGCTGCTCCATTGTCGTCATCGCTCTCGATCAGAACGGATTCGTAGCACCGGAGAAAGCGAGAGGGAGCAAAAGGAGATTTTTCTGAGTGGAGGGAAATGGCGAAATTGTGAAAATGAATTGAAAGAAGCGCCACAGCCACTTAATACTGTTATGCAAAGGCTTCTCCAACAAGTCTTGGGACTAGCTTTCCTTATTGGACCTCATTCGCCTTAGCTTTTAAAGCCCATAGTTACTTTTATAGAGAACCATAAAATGTTACATTTCCAAATTTTCGTAGTCCTTACTTTTTTTTTTAACGACATATTCGATCAAATAGCTTAGAAATATGTCATCAAACGTTTGTGAATGACTTATGTAAAATTTTCAGTTTTTCTTTGTTAATAATCCTTAATGACATATGCATGATTTACAATTTTTCGCCAAATTTCTTTAAAAGAAAAAAAGCCAAAGACTTTCAAGAGATTTAGAAGATTTCTTCTATTTTTGAAATAGAATTTTTCATGTCTAACTTTTTTCTATTTTAATAAAGTTAACCATATATATATATATATATATAAGCTAGTTCTCTCTTGAACTTAAAAGAAGAAAAAGAAAGTTAGAAAGAACAAAATTTTGGTTTTTTTGAAGAAACAATATGGATGCTAAGATTGGTTACATCATAACTTGCGCTATTGTGTTCGGTTTGATCTTCTTGGTTGTTCTCTGGCATTTGGGATGGATTTGGTGTGGCGGCAACCGCCAACAAGATTTTTTGCAAACTATTGTGGTGGTTTATAAGTATTTTTGTTTAACTTGTTTA
>NW_026014208.1:0-20440 GCF_020379485.1 Brassica napus
TCTCAAAGGAGTTGGGATAAGAAGTTATCCCACTTTCAAATAGGTGATTCCTTTTTCCCAGTTTGGGAAATAGCACAGCTTCTTCGTCGTTCCAATCAAACCAGGATGAAATCACTTTGTGAGAAGCTTTGATTTGGATACATAAAGGGTGGAGAATCACCAGGAAGTTGAATAAATCTCATAGGAGTTGGCATGAAGAAGTTATCCCACTTTCAAATCAGGTGATTCCAGTTTCCCAGTTTGGGAATAGCACAAGGCTTCTTCGTCGTTCCAATCAAACCAGATGAATCACTTTGGTGAGAAGCTTGATTTGGATACATAAAGTGGTGGAGAATCACCAGGAAGTTGAATAAATCTCATAGGAGTGGCAAGAAGAAGTTATCCCCTTTCAAATCAGGTGATTCCAGTTTCCCAGTTTGGGAATAGCACAGCTTCTTCTTCGTTCCAATCAATCAACCAGGATGAATCACTTTGTGAAAAGCTTGATTTGGATACATAAAGTGTGGAGAATCACCAGGAAGTTGAATAAATCTCATAGGATTTGGGATGAAGAAGTTATCCCACTTTCAAATCAGGTGATTCCAGTTTCCCAGTTTGGGATAGCACAGCTTCTTCGTCGTTCCAATCAAACCAGGATGAATCACTTGTGAGAAGCTTGATTTGGATACAAAAGTGGTGGAGAATCACCAGGAAGTTGAATAAATCTCATAGGAGTTGGCAAGAAGAAGTTATCCCACTTTCAAATCAGGTGATTCCAGTTTCCTTCCATTTGTGAATAGCACAGCTTCTCTTCGTCGTTCCAATCAAACCAGGATGAATCACTTGTAAGAAGCTTGATTTGGATACATAAAGTGGTGAGAATCACCAGAAGTGTGAATAAATCTCATAGAGTGTGGGATGAAAGAAGTTATCCCACTTTCAAATCAGGTGATTCCAGTTTCCCAGTTTGGGAATAGCACAGCTTCTTCGTCGTTCCAATCAAACCAGGATGAATCACTTTGTGAGAAGCTTGATTTGATATACATAAAGTGGTGGAGAATCACCAGGAAGTTAATAAATCTCATAGGAGTTGGATGAAGAAGTTATCCCACTTTCAAATCAGGTGATTCCAGTTTCAGTTTGGGACTAGCACAGCTTCTTCGTCGTTCCAATCAAACCAGATGAATCTCTTGTTGTAGAAGCTTGATTTGGATACATAAAGTGTGGAGAATCACCAGGAAGTTGAACTAAATCTCATAGGAGTTGGCAAGAAGAAGTTATCCCACTTTCAAATCAGGTGATTCCAGTTTCCTCCTAGCACAGCTTCCCCTCCGTTCCCATTTTTTTAATACTCATTCATCTTCTTGGAGATCTTCTTTCTTTCTTCCAAAAAGAAAAAATCTTCTTCAATCGTTCCAATCAAAAACCATGATGATCACTTTACTTTGTGAAAAGCTTGATTTAGATACATAAAGTGGTGGAGATCACCAGGAAGTTGAATAAATCTCATAGGAGTTGGCATGAAGAAGTTATCCCACTTTCAAATCAGGTGATTCCAGTTTCCCTCCCTAGTTTGGAATAGCACAGCTTCTTCGTCGTTCCTTTCAATCCACCAGGATGAATCACTTTGTAAGAAGCTTGATTTTGATACATAAAGTGGTGGAGAATCACCAGGAAGTTGATAAATTCATAGTAGTTGGCATGAAGAAGTTATCCCACTTTCAAATCAGGTGATTCCAGTTTCCCAGTTTGGGAATAACACAGCTTCTTCGTTTTCCATCAACCAAGGATGAATCACTTTGTGAGAAGCTTGATTTGGATACATAAAGTGGTGGAGAATCACCAGGAAGTTGAATAAATCTCATAGGAGTTGGGATGAAGAAGTTATCCCACTTTCAAATCAGGTGATTCCTCCAGTTCCCAGTTTGGAATAGCACAGCTTCTTCGTCGTTCCAATCAAACCAGGTGAATCACTTTGTGAGAAGCTTGATTTGGATACAAAAGTGGTGGAGAATCACCAGGAAGTTGAATAAAATCTCATAGGAGTTGGCATGAAGAAGTTATCCCACTTTCAAATCAGGTGATTCCAGTTTCCCGTTTTGGGAATATCACAGCTTCTTCGTCGTTCCTCCAATCAAACCAGGATGAATCACTTGTGAAAAGCTTGATTTGGATACATAATTGTGGTGAGAATCACCAGGAATTTGAAATAATCTCATAGGAGTTGCATGAAGAAGTTTATCCCACTTTCAAATCAGGTGATTCCAGTTTCCGTTTGGAATAGCACAGCTTCTTCGTCGTTCCAATCAAACCAGGATGAATCACTTTGTGAAAGCTTGATTTGGATACATAAAGTGGGTGGAGAATCACCAGGAAGTTTAATAAATCTCATAGGAGTTGGGATGAAGAAGTTATCGCACTTTCAATTCAGGTGATTCCAGTTTCCCAGTTTGGGAAAGCATAGCTTCTTCGTCGTTCCAATCAAACCAGGATGAATCACTTTGTAAGAAGCTTGATTTGGATACATAAAGTGGTGAGAATCACCAGGAAGTTGAATAAATCTCATAGGAGTTGGCATGAAGAAGTTATCCCACTTTCAAATCAGGTGATTCCAGTTTCCCAGTTTGGAATAGCACAGCTTCTTCGTCGTTCCAATCAAACCAGGATGAATCACTTTGTGAGAAGCTTGATTTGATACATAAAGTGGTGGAGAATCACCAGGAAGTTGAATAAATCTCATAGGAGTTGGATGAAGAAGTTATCCCACTTTCAAATCAGGTGATTCCAGTTTCCCAGTTTGGGAATAGCACAGCTTCTCGTCGTTCCAATCAAACCAGGATGAATCACTTTGTAAGAAGCTTGATTTGGATACAAAAGTGGTGGAGAATCACCAGGAAGTTGAATAATCTCATAGGAGTTGGCAAGAAGAAGTTATCCCTTTCAATCAGGTGATTCCAGTTTCCCAGTTTTGGGAATAGCACAGCTTCTTCGTCGTTCCAATCAAACCGGGATGAATCACTTTGTGAAAAGCTTGATTTGGATACATAAAGTGGTGGAGAATCACCAGGAAGTTGAATAAATCTCATAGGAGTTGGGATGAAGATTATCCCACTTTCAAATCAGGTGATTCCAGTTTCCCAGTTTGGGAATAGCACAGCTTCTTCGTCGTTCCAATCAAAACAGGATGAATCACTTTGTAAGAAGCTTGATTTGGATACATAAAGTGTGAGAATCACCAGGAAGTTGAATAAATCTCATAGGAGTTGGCATGAAGAAGTTATCCCACTTTCAATCAGGTGATTCCAGTTTCCCAGTTTGGGAATAGCACAGCTTCTTCGTCGTTCAATCAAACCAGGATGAATCACTTTGTAAGAAGCTTGATTTGGATACATAAAGTGGTGGAGAATCACCAGGAAGTTGATAAATCTCATAGGAGTTGGCATGAAGAAGTTATCCCACTTTCAAATCAGGTGATTCCAGTTTCCCAGTTTGGGATAGCACAGCTTCTTCTTCGTCGTTCCAATCAAACCAGGATGAATCACTTTGTAGAAGCTTGATTTGGATACATAAAGTGGTGGAGAATCACCAGGAAGTTGAATAAATCTCATAGGAGTTGCATGAAGAAGTTATCCCACTTTCAAATCAGGTGATTCCAGTTTCCCAGTTTGGGAATAGCAACAGCTTCTTCTTCTTCTTCGTCGTTCTAATCAAAACAGGATGATCAACTTTTGTAAGAAGCTGGATTAGGATACAAAAATTGGTGGAGAATCACCAGAAGTTTAATCAATTAATAGATTTAGTGATTTAAAGAGTGATTAAGTTTAATCTGAGAATTAAAGAGATTGGAGATTAAGAACAAGAGAGAGAGAGACTCAAAACTCCATTAGCTTGATTAATGAGAGAGTTTACAACATATATAGATTAGATACATATTTTCGTCCAGGTTCAGTCTAGTTAGGATAAGAAGCATGTGTAGTCAAAGATGCCTTATTCAAACCAGCCAATAAGGTTCCTCACATGCTTGGGTATCTTGCTTTAGCTTTCCAGCTGGTGCCAGCCTGTCTAAAGCTCTCTTCCCTTGACCAGACCTTATCCAAACTCCTCCTTGCTTATCCAGACTCCTCCTGTCGTGTTACCCTCTCCAAATGGATGCAGGGTAACTTCCCAAGTCTTTTAACTTAGTTACCACAGTAACAATAAAGTTACTGTGGTAAATCTCCAAAGTTACTACCTGCTCCAAATCCCTTCCTCTATCCATGTATCAACTCTTCATCTCCTCATCTCAACACTTTATTCTCTTATCTCAACACTCCCCCCCCTCAAGCTTGACCATGTGAAACAAGTCAAGCTTGGAAGAACCATGAGATCTCCCTCATTAAAACCTCATTAAGGAAAACCCATTGGGACAAAACCTTAATGAGGAAAGAGTAGAGATCACATGATCAGGAGAGTGTATAGACTAGTCCTTAGGCGAGAGATCAATGAGTCCTAACCTGATGTGTATGGACTCCATTGTCTTTTGCCTTGCTGCCTTTGTGAACACATCTGCTAACTGATCCTCACTCCGAGTATAACAAGGTAGAATCACTCCAAGAATCATCATCTGCCTCACCTTGTGACAATCAACCTCAATGTGCTTTGTTCTCTCATGGAACACAGAATTAGATGCAATGTGGATAGCTGCTTGATTATCACAATGCATTGTCATTGGCGTTGCTTGAATAATCTCTAGATGCTTCAAAATCCCTTTTATCCACACTAGCTCATTTGTAAGCTTCAGCATTGCTCTATACTCGGCCCCTCAGCACTGGAGCAAGACACTACCTTCTGTTTCTTACTCTTCCAAGTGACTAAGTTACCACCAATGAATGTACAATAGCCTGTGGTTGATCTTCTGTCTGCTCGGTCTCCAGCCCAATCTGCATCACAGTAGCCTACAACCTCAGTACTCTTGTTACATCCCATCCATACTCCAAGACCAGTAGTTCCATTCAGATACATCAAGATCCTTTCCACCATCCGCCAATGGTGCTCCTTAGGAACTTGCATGTGTTGACTGACTTGATTCACCGCAAAACACACATCAGGTCTAGTAATGGTAAGATAAATCAACTTCCCCACCACCTTCCTATATAGCTTAGGATCATGGAACGGCTTGCTATCCTCAATCTCCCCCTCACGTGGAACCTTGTAACCATCCTCCATTGGCATCTTGGCTGTCTTTCCTCCATAGGCATCTGCTCCCTTCAAGAGATCAATCACATACTTCCTTTGGGACATAAACAATCCTTCCTTTGATCTGCATATCTCAATCCCAAGAAAATACTTCATTTCCCCCAAGTCTTTAATTTCAAAGCTTGCCTTGAGATACTCCTTTGTAGCCTTAATACCTTCCTTATCACTGCCTGTGATGATGATATCATCCACATACACAAGCAACACCACAATACCAGATGAGGTGGTTAGGGTAAAGAGAGTGTGATCCAATTCTGACTTTCTGAACCCTCTCCCATTCAGTGTAGTACTCAACTTGTTGTACCATGCCCTTGGAGACTGCTTGAGACCATAGATAGCTTTCCTCAACCTCAACACATTACCCTTCTTTACTAGATGTTCAAGACCTGGTGGTGGATGCATGTATACTTCATCTTCTAACTCTCCTTGAAGGAATGCATTCTTCACATCCATTTGCCACAAATCCCACTCAAGATTCACAGCTAAAGATAATACAATCCTGATAGTATGAAGTTTAGCCACAGGAGCAAAGGTCTCAACATAGTCCTCACCATATGTCTGAGTAAATCCTCTTGCCACCAACCTAGACTTGCGCCTCTCTATTCTTCCATCAGGATGAAACTTGATTGTGAACACCCATTTACTAGTCACTGCCTTCTTCCCTTTAGGCAGCTCACTCTCATACCATGTTTCATTCTTAATCATGGCTCCGGACTCATCAGCAACTGAATCTCTCCACTCCTTTAAAGCCATAGCTTCTTCATATGTCCTTGGAATATAGCTCTCATCCAAGCTTACTGTGAAGGCTGTATGCTCGTCTGGAAACTGCGTCGCATGGCCTGCTTGAGAAGGATGCTCCACAGCCTGGGCATTGTAGTACACTCTCGTGTTTACCCAGTTGGAAGCATCTCTCTTCACCCTTGTGCTCCTCCTTAGCTCCTGAACTTGTTCTTCTTGTGGCTCTTGCCCATCTTCACTTGATTGAGCACCACTCTCATTTGAACCATTAGGATCTCCTTCCCACTCTCCACTCTCATCTGAGCCAGTAGACTCTCTTTGCCCATCTCCACTAGACTGAGCACCAGTCTCTACTTCCTGTGTCACCTCTTGATTATGCTGGCCTGAATCTTCTTGATTTTGCACTTGCTCATGAGATTCAGTTCCATTCCCCCTCTCATGATCAAGAGGAGTTGCTCTTTCAGCTTCACTAGTCGGATTGGAAGACTCTCTTCTTCCAGATTCCTGATCCTGGGATAACCCTATCCCTAGCTTCTCCAACATCACCCTCAGTGTTGTTGCTCTATCAGATGGAGCTTGAGACAAATCCTTCAGATTTTCCCTCCACTCCTTTTCTTCATAATACCCTTTTGATTCAATAAACTTCACTTCTCTAGATACCATCACTCTCCTTGCTTCAGGATCATAGCACTTGTATCCCTTCTGAGTGATAGAGTATCCAATGAACATAGCCTTAGTACTCTTTGCCTCCAGCTTGTTTCTCTGTTCTCCTGGGTCATGACATAGCATACACATCCAAATACTCGTAGGTGATCAATAAATGGCTTGCTCTTATTCAGCACCTCAAATGGAGACAGATTCTTCAGTATCTTGGTTGGGACTCGGTTGATGAGATAGCAAGCAGTCTGTACAGCATCTCCCCAAAAACGTTTTGGGACATTTGCATGAAACATCATCGACCTAGCAACCTCCATCAAGTGCCTATTCTTCCTCTCAGCTACACCATTCTGCTGTGGTGTGTAGGGACAACTGGTCTGATGCACAATCCCATGCTTGGCTAGATGACTCTTAAAGGCATTGCTGATGTATTCACCTCCGTTGTCTGATCTCAGTACCTTCACAGTGGCATTGTATTGATTAGATACATATGCTTGGAAGTTCATAAAAGCTTCTAGCACCCTATCTTTAGATGGAAGCAATGTGAGCCATGTATACTTAGACTTCTCATCAATGAATGTCACAAAGTATTTATGGCTGTCTCTAGACATGCATGGAGCGGTCCACACATCCGAGTGAACTAGATCAAAGCAATGCTCATAAGTAGTCTCAGATGTTGGGAAAACAGTCCTACAATGCTTTCCTAATATGCATGCTTCACAATTCAAGTGATTGAATGACATATTAGGGATTATCAATTCAATGGCACGAGCATGAGGATGTCCTAATCTAGCATGCCAAGTAATACTATCAATCTTCTCAGCAGTACTACTCAAGCAAATAGAATCAAAGGGATTAGAGGTCTTAGCCAAGTTGAGGTGATATAGCTGATTCTTGCTGTCTCCTCTGCCAATGACTCTCCCAGTCTTCAAATCTTGAAACTCCACTTCATCAGGTCTGAATACTACTTGACAATCAAGATCAATGGTAGCTTTCTTCACAGATAATAGATTTGAAGTGAACTGAGGCATGTAGAAGGCAGTTGTGTCCTTCTCAAACAGTTTTAGCTTTCCCACTCCTTCTATTGGGATCATGGCACCATTAGCTATCATAACACTCCCTGTTGCAGCCTTGATCTCACTTATAAGCCTCCTATCACTGATCATATGATGACTTGCTCCAGAATCAATCACAATTGGTTTAGAAGCTCCGGATTGTATAGCCTGCTTCCTGCTTGCTGCTAAGGCTTGTACTTGTTCCATGAACACTCTCCATTCTTTCCTGGTGATGCGATCATCAGCTCTACTCCCTTTCTCCTCTCCTGCTCTTTTAACACCCCACTGTCTTCTACTGATTTCCCCATGTAGGCTGAGTAAGAACACTCTCCCACATCTCTTTCTACCCTTTCCTATGTTGATAGAGGCTTTGGATAGCATTCTGCACCTCCTCCTCTTCCGGAAGCCCTCACTCCTACTCCCGGTTAGCCTCCATGAGCTCTCACTCCTACTCATGGTTAGCTTCTGGAAGCTCTCACTCCTACTCCCAGTTGGCTTCCATGAGCTCTCACTCCTACTCATGGTTAGCCTCTCATCATCTCTCATTATCCCATACGCCCTTCTTATAAGCACACAGACCTCTTCCATTTCCGGAAGCTGTTCCCCTCTTAGAACCATCTCCACCAGCCACCCATATGATGACTCCATACTCGCCAAGAGCTTCAGCACCGTCGCTTGCTCTTGTGTAGTATCCCCATCCACATGAGATCTCAACCCTTGTAGTTCAACCCACAAATGTTGTAGCTTCCTCACATGGTTATTAAACCCTTCTCTTCCTGGTTTAACTTCACTAATCACCTTCTTGACTTCATACACTCTCCTAAGACTGATCTTGTCCTCATAAAAACATCTTCAATCTTCTCAAGCAGTGTACTTTCTTCAAGACTGAAGCAATCTCCACTTGTTTTTCTTGCTGTCTGATCTTTCTCAGCAGCTTTACCCTTCAAAGACTCTTCCTTCTCATGGTTTCTCCAAACTCCACACTTTTCAGAGTTGTTTTCATCTGTGAGAACCACCCCACTCATTCCCTCTCTCTTTCTCTCTTCACTCCTTTGTTGTACCAGATTGAAGCAGCTCCATCTTCTTTAGCCTAGATCTTCACTCAGATGCTTCTAATCTCACACGCCAATCTTAACCACAAGCTAGACCCCTCTTCTGACCTTGTCAAACACCTAAAGAGACTCCCTTGAAGCTGACTCTCCAAAAGAAACACCAACAGACACAAACTTGACTTTTAAAGGATCTAGCTCTTGAAAAATCTCAAGAACTCTCAAGAACACTCAAGAACACTCAAGAACATTTGGAACCACGAAATCACTCTCTCCTTTTAAAAAAGGAACCTGGCTCTGATACCATAATAGATTTAGTGATTTAAAGAGTGATTAAGTTTAATCTGAGAATTAAAGAGATTGGAGATTAAGAACAAGAGAGAGAGAGACTCAAAACTCCATTAGCTTGATTAATGAGAGAGTTTACAACATATATAGATTAGAGATACATATTTTCGTCCAGGTTCAGTCTAGTTAGGATAAGAAGCATGTGTAGTCAAAGATGCCTTATTCAAACCAGCCAATAAGGTTCCTCACATGCTTGGGTATCTTGCTTTAGCTTTCCAGCGGTGCCAGCCTGTCTAAAGCTCTCTTCCCTTGACCAGACCTTATCCAAACTCCTCCTTGCTTATCCAGACTCCTCCTGTCGTGTTACACTCTCCAAATGGATGCAGGTAACTTAACTTCCCAAGTCTTTAACTTAGTTACCACAGTAACAATAAAGTTACTGTGGTAAATCTCCAAAGTTACTACCTGCTCCAAATCCCTTCCTCTATCCATGTATCAACTCTTCATCTCCCTCATCTCAACACTTTATGGACTGGAACAGGAAGGAACCGCCATGAGATAAACCTCCATAATAGCTTCAGACATCTTCTTCTCGAAGTGAGAGAGCTGGCTGGACAGATCTTCATGGCTTGGCTTCATGGTGAGACAGACTTGTGACTTGAATGCGGAAGCTACAGCTCAGGTTCTGATGAACCTGGCTCTGATACCATGTGAGTTTATAAGGATTCACTCAAGGTGTGTGTGTAAGAAAGTGTTTAGGAGAGTTTATGTGAACAGATTTAAGACTTAGGAGTATGGGGGAGAGATTTGAGTATGAAAGAGACTAGGTAACCAGATTAAAGAAACTGAGAGACTTGGAGAATAGATTAGAGACTTAGTATCAAGACAGACTTTCATAGAACATGAAGGAGAAGGGTTTCCCCCTTACTCACTTAAGGCTTACAATTCGCCCTAATGGGGTCTTTATATAGAAACAGGTTACAAACTCATGAAACCCTAAAGTAATAGATAAGACATGAAGGGTGGAGATGCTCTGATTTGAATTGGACGATCTTGATTCAGTCTTGTGGTCTTTGCAGCTTGTTGTTGTCGCCTGATTGGATGTGGGAAGGCAAGGCTAGAAATGCTCCACACAGCCTATGTATTCTGCCCTCTTCTTTGGCCAGATACTTGGTCAAGCCTTGCTCTTCCTTTACAGCTCTTTACAGCCTGTCCTTAGACCACTACAACCAATCCCATAACCCACAGACTGGCGCCAACTCTTATTTGAATCTTCTTGCCTCCAAAGCATCTTCTTGTTCCATTTGATGCTTCTCACCATCCTGGACTTTGCACATTCATATTAGAGCTTCTCCTTGGCTGTACGGACTTGCCATAACCGTACACCAATGCCCTATATTTGCACAGCCCTCAAATAGCTTCAAATGGCCGAGTACATAAGTTTTGAGTCGATCATGTCCGTACGGGCCGTACCATCCGTACGGCCATCCGTACCGGCCTCGCCCTAACTTTGCACGTTCAACCATTCACCTCCATACTTCTTCCATGTCTTCTTAAGATCAGTCTAAGCCCTTCTTGAACTTAACTTCACCCATGATAGATACTTCAAGACTCTCCTGAAGCTTTGTAAACTCTTCCGGAGATCACCTGAAGCTTGCCCTATTTATGCACAAGCTCCATTCTTCTCTTCAGTTCAACAAGAAGAAGTTATCCCACTTTCAAATCAGGTGATTCCAGTTTCCCAGTTTGGGAATAGCACAGCTTCGTCATCGTTCCAATCAAACCAGGATGAATCACTTTGTGAAAAGCTTGATTTGGATACATAAAGTGGTGGAGAATCACCAGGAAGTTTAATAAACCCATAGGAGTTGGGATGAAGAAGTTATCCCACTTTCAAATAACGTGATTCCAGTTTCCCAGTTTGGGAATAGCACAGCTTGTTCGTCGTTCCAATCAAACCAGGATGAATCACTTTGTAAGAAGCTTGATTTAGATACATAAAGTGGTGGAGAATCACCAGGAAGTTGAATAAATCTCATAGGAGTTGGCAAGAAGAAGTTATCCACTTTCAAATCAGGTGATTCCAGTTTCCCAGTTTTGGAATAGCACAGCTTCTTCATCGTTCCAATCAAACCAGGATGAATCACTTTGTGAAAAGCTTGATTTGGATACAAAAAGTGGTGGAGAATCACCAGGAAGTTTAATAAATCTTATAGGAGTTGGCACGAAGAAGTTATCCCACTTTCAAATCAGGTGATTCCAGCTTTCAAGTTTGGGAATAGCACAGCTTCTTCATCGTTCCAATCAAACCAGGATGAATCACTTTGTGAAAAGCTTGATTTGGATTCAAAAAGTGGTGGAGAATCACCAGGAAGTTAATAAACCCATAGGAGTTAGGATGAAGAAGTTATCCCACTTTCAAATAACGTGATTCCAGTTTCCCAGTTTGGGAATAGCACAGCTTGTTCGTCGTTCCAATCAAACCAGGATGAATCACTTTGTAAGAAGCTTGATTAGGATACATAAAGTGGTGGAGAATCACTAGGAAGTTGAATAAATCTCATAGGAGTTGGCAAGAAGAAGTTATCCCACTTTCAAATCAGGTGATTCCAGTTTCCCAGTTTGGGAATAGCACAGCTTCGTCATCGTTCCAATCAAACCAGGATGAATCACTTTGTGAAAAGCTTGATTTGGATACATAAAGTGGTGGAGAATCACCAGGAAGTTTAATAAACCCATAGGAGTTGGGATGAAGAAGTTATCCCACTTTCAAATAACGTGATTCCAGTTTCCCAGTTTGGGAATAGCACAGCTTGTTCGTCGTTCCAATCAAACCAGGATGAATCACTTTGTAAGAAGCTTGATTTAGATACATAAAGTGGTGGAGAATCACCAGGAAGTTGAATAAATTTCATAGGAGTTGGCAAGAAGAAGTTATCCCACTTTCAAATCAGGTGATTCCAGTTTCCCAGTTTTGGAATAGCACAGCTTCTTCATCGTTCCAATCAAACCAGGATGAATCACTTTGTCAAAAGCTTGATTTGGAATCAAAATGGTGGAGAATCACCAGGAAGTTTAATAAATCTTATAGGAGTTGGCACGAAGAAGTTATCCCCACTTTCAAATCAGGTGATTCCAGCTTTCAAGTTTGGGAATAGCACAGCTTCTTCATCGTTCCAATCAAACCAGGATGAATCACTTTCTGAAAAGCTTGATTTGGATTCAAAAAGTGGTGGAGAATCACCAGGAAGTTTAATAAACCCATCGGAGTTAGGATGAAGAAGTTATCCCACTTTCAAATAACGTGATTCCAGTTTCCCAGTTTGGGAATAGCACAGCTTGTTCGTCGTTCCAATCAAACCAGGATGAATCACTTTGTAAGAAGCTTGATTAGGATACATAAAGTGGTGGAGAATCACCAGGAAGTTGAATAAATCTCATAGGAGTTGGCAAGAAGAAGTTATCCCACTTTCAAATCAGGTGATTCCAGTTTCCCAGTTTGGGAATAGCACAGCTTCTTCATCGTTCAAATCAAACCAGGATGAATCACTTTGTGAAAAGCTTGATTTGGATACAAAAAGTGGTGGAGAATCACCAGGAAGTTTAATAAATCTCATAGGAGTTGGGATGAAGAAGTTATCCCACTTTCAAATCAGGTTATTCCAGTTTCCTAGTTTGGAATAGCACAGCTTCTTCGTCGTTCTAATCAAACAGGATGAATCACTTTGTAAGAAGCTTGATTTGGATACATAAAGTGGTGGAGAATCACCAGGAAGTTGAATAAATCTCATAGGAGTTGGCATGAAGAAGTTATCCCACTTTCAAATCAGGTGATTCCAGTTTCCCAGTTTGGGAATAGCACAGCTTCTTCGTCGTTCTAATCAAAACAGGATGAATCACTTTGTAAGAAGCTTGATTTGGATACATAAAGAGGTGGAGAATCACCAGGAAGTTGAATAAATCTCATAGGAGTTGGGATGAAGAAGTTATCCCACTTTCAAATCAGGTGATACCAGTTTCCCAGTTTGGGAATAGCACAGCTTCTTCGCCGTTCCAATCAAACCAGGATGAATCACTTTGTGAGAAGCTTGATTTGGATACATAAAGTGGTGGAGAATCACCAGGAAGTTGAATAAATCTCATAGGAGTTGGCATGAAGAAGTTATCCCACTTTCAAATCAGGTGATTCCAGTTTCCCCGTTTGGGAATAGCACAGCTTCTTCGTCGTTCCAATCAAACCAGGATGAATCTCTTTGTAAGAAGCTTGATTTGGATACATAAAGTGGTGGAGAATCACCAGGAAGTTGAATAAATCTCATAGGAGTTGGCACGAAGAAGTTATCCCACTTTCAAATCAGGTGATTCCAGATTTCAAGTTTGGGAATAGCACAGCTTCTTCTTCGTTCCGATCAAACCAGGATGAATCACTTTGTGAAAAGCTTGATTTGGATACATAAAGTGGTGGAGAATCACCAGGAAGTTTAATAAACCCATAGGAGTTGGCATGAAGAAGTTATCCCACTTTCAAATAACGTGATTCCAGTTTCCCAGTTTGGGAATAGCACAGCTTCTTCCGTCGTTCCAATCAAACCAGGATGAATCACTTTGAAAGAAGCTTGATTTGGATACATAAAGTGGTGGAGAATCACCAGGAAGTTGAATAAATCTCATAGGAGTTGGCACGAAGAAGTTATCCCACTTTCAAATCAGGTGATTCCAGCTTTCAAGTTTGGGAATAGCATAGCTTCTTCATCGTTCCAATCAAACCAGGATGAATCACTTTGTGAAAAGCTTGATTTGGATACAAAAAGTGGTGGAGAATGTCCAGGCAGTTTAATAAACCCATAGGAGTTGGGATGAAGAAGTTATCCCACTTTCAAATAACGTGATTCCAGTTTCCCAGTTTGGGAATAGCACAGCTTGTTCGTCGTTCCATCAAACCAGGATGAATCACTTTGTAAGAAGCTTGATTTGATACATAAAGTGGTGGAGAATCACCAGGAAGTTGAATAAATCTCATAGGAGTTGGCAAGTAGAAGTTATCCCACTTTCAAATCAGGTGATTCCAGTTTCCCAGTTTGGGAATAGCACAGCTTCTTCATCGTTCTAATCAAAACAGGATGAATCACTTTGTAAGAAGCTTGATTTGGATACATAAAGAGGTGGAGAATCACCAGGAAGTTGAATAAATCTCATAGGAGTTGGGATGAAGAACTTATCCCACTTTCAAATCAGGTGATTCCAGCTTTCAAGTTTGGGAATAGCACAGCTTCTTCATCGTTCCAATCAAACCAGGATGAATCACTTTGTGAAAAGCTTGATTTGGATACAAAAAGTGGTGGAGAATCACCAGGAAGTTTAATAAACCCATAGGAGTTGGGATGCAGAAGTTATCCCACTTTCAAATAACGTGATTCCAGTTTCTCAGTTTGGGAATAGCACAGCTTGTTGTCGTCGTTCCAATCAAACCAGGATGAATCACTTTGTAAGAATCTTGATTTAGATACATAAAGTGGTGGAGAATCACCAGGAAGTTGAATAAATCTCATAGGAGTTGGCAAGAAGAAGTTATCCCACTTTCAAATCAGGTGATTCCAGTTTCCCAGTTTGGGAATAGCACAGCTTCTTCATCGTTCCAATCAACCAGGATGAATCACTTTGTGAAAAGTTTGATTTGGATACAAAAAGTGGTGGAGAATCACCAGGAATTTAATAAATCTCATAGGAGTTGGGATGAAGAAGTTATCCCACTTTCAAATCAGGTGATTCCAGTTTCCCAGTTTGGGAATAGCACAGCTTCTTCATCGTTCCAATCAAACCAGGATGAATCACTTTGTGAAAAGCTTGATTTGGATACATAAAGTGGTGGAGAATCACCAGGAAGTTGAATAAATCTCATAGGAGTTGGCATGAAGAAGTTATCCCACTTTCAAATCAGGTGATTCCAGTTGCCCAGTTTGGTGTTGAACTGAAGAGAAGATAGAGCTTGTACAATAATAGGGCAAGCTCTAGAAGATGTCCAGAAGAGTTCGATCAAGCTTCAGAAGTGTTCTGAAGTAGTTATCTTGTGAAGTTAAGTCTAGGAAAGACTTAGACTGATCATGTGAAGAGGTGAAGGAGTTAGGGAGAAGATGGCATGAAGAGCAAAGCTTGGGAGAATGATAAGGCCATGAGCGAATCAAGAAGAGGAATGGATCAAGTAAAGAGGAGGGGAAGTGTTGTGCATAATTAGGGCGAGTGTACGGATGGTACAAGCCGTACAAGAGACCGTACAACACCAAGCCTCATCCATTCATCCAGTTCTGCATCAAGTCAAGTTGTGCAATGTGTGGGCGCGGGATAAGCTTCCTTAAGTGTACGTTGGAGTGCCTGGAGGCAAAGGAAGATTCAAATGGATAAGGTGAGCTGTTGGTATGAGCTGGAAAGGTAAATGTGCTTTACCTTTACAGCCTTGACTCATCCTATCCATTCATTCAAAAGAAGCAATCTGAGCCTTCTATTTGAATCAATTCGCCAGCTAGCTCCAGCAACATCAAGACCAGTCTTCTCTCATCCTTACCATCCATTCTATCATTTATTTACAGCCTTAGGATGTAGGGTTTATGAGTGAAAATGTAAAGGCATATAAAAGCCTTGTATATGCGATTGTAAACACTTAAGTGAGTAAGGGGGTTTCCCTTCTCCTTCATGAATCTGAAACACTTATTCTCTCAGTCTCCCTAGTCTCTTAATCTCTGTTCCTAAGTCTCTTTATCTCTGTTCTTAAGTCTCTTATACACTCTCATCATCAACCTCTCTTCTAAATCACCTAGAACAAGCTCTAATCATTCTCCATTGGAGCTTATCCACACACACATACTACAAGAGTAGAGATCTCTTAAAATCACATGGTATCAGAGCCAGGTTCATCAAACCTGAGCTGTAGCTTCCGCACCACACAAGCTCTACCCTCAGCTCAAAGCCAAAGCCAAACCTGAAAGATATGTTTATCCGGATCTTTTGCTTCAGAAGTGAAAGATTAAGAGAATGAAATGATTTAGAGAAGATTAAGGAACAGAATGAGAGATTATGAAGAGATTAGACTAGAATCATGATTAGAGAGTATGAACTTAGAGAGATAAACTCAGAACTGTATATCTTATTATTAATGACAAGAGTTACAATATATAGTGTGAGATCATAAGGGTTTTCGAAATCAAAGAGCTAAGCTAAGCATGTGAAGTCAACAAGGAGAGGATAAGCTTTCTTTAGACCGGCCAATCAGCTTCTCCACATGCTTGGAGTATCTGGCATCTTGGACCAAGATGCTCTTGCCTTTCCAGCTGTGCCAGCCTGTCAAGCCGCGCCTCTTCTTATCCTCCAACGGTCTGATCCATCAGCCAAAGCCTCTCCTTTCCACATGAGTTACTCGGGTAACTTCTTGTGACCGTGTGGTCGAGGTTTCACTTATCTGAATGTGTACGGACCGTACGGCCTTGTACGGCCTTGTACGGTCAGGCCATTGTGAACCTCTCCCATCACACCAATGCTTAACATACTCCCTTCAGTCTTAACCCCCCTTTGTGCTTCACATCTTTATACTTAACTCTTCAACACTCCCCCTCAAGCTTAGCTTTGTGAAGTCTAAGCTTGGACACTATGAGATCTTCCTCATTAAAACCTCACCAAAGAAAACCCATTGGGACAAAACTTTGATGAGGGAAAAAGAGTAAAGACCTCATAGTAAGGGGCTCAGCTCCTAGGTGAAAGATCAATGAGTCCCAACCTGATGTAGATGGACTCCATTGTCTTCATCCTTGCCGCTTTTGTGAACACATCAGCCAGTTGATCCTCACTCCCTTGTATAGCATGGCAGAATCACTCCCAGACTATCATCTGCCTCACCTTGTGACAATCCACTTCAATGTGCTTGGTTCTCTCATGGAAGACTGAGTTGGAGGCAATGTGGATTGCGGCTTGGTTATCACAATGCATTGTCATTGGCGCCACTTGCTCAATCTCAATGTGCTTCAAGATCCCCTTGATCCATACCAACTCATTAGTGAGCTTCAGCATTGCTCTATACTCTGCCTCCGCACTAGAACATGAGACCACCTTCTGCTTCTTGCTCTTCCAAGTCACAAGGTTCCCTCCAATGAAGGTGCAGTAGCCGGTTGTAGATCTTCTGTCTGCTCTATCTCCAGCCCAATCTGCATCACAGTAGCCAACAACTTCTGTACTCCCATTGCATCCCATCCAGACTCCTTGGCCTGGTGATCCGTTGAGGTAGCTTAGCACTCTATCTACCATTCTCCAATGGTGATCCTTTGGAGCTTGCATGTGTTGACTCACCTGATTCACAGCAAAGCAGATATCAGGTCGTGTGATTGTTAGGTAGATTAGCTTACCCACTAGCTTCCTATAAAGCTTAGGGTCATGGAACAGCTTGCTGTCTTCAAGCTCCCCCTCTCTTGGTACTTTGTACCCATCCTCCATTGGCATTTTCGCGGTTTGTCCTCCAAATTTACCTGCATCTTTCAAAAGATCAAGTGTATATTTTCTTTGGGACATGAATAATCCATCCTTGGATCTACAAATCTCAATCCCAAGAAAGTATTTCATCTCTCCAAGATCTTTAATCTCAAACACAGACTTGAGATAGTCTTTGGTTTCTTGTATTCCAACCTTATCACTCCCAGTAATGATAATGTCATCAACATAGACCAATAGACAGATGATACCTGAGGTTGTGTTTAGAGTGAACAAGGTATGGTCCAGTTCAGACTTCCTGAAGCCTTTTCCATTCAGTGTAGTACTCAGCTTGTGGTACCACCAGGCTCTAGGTGATTGCTTCAATCCATAGATAGCCTTCTTCAATCTTAGGACATTCCCTGGCTTCACAAGACTCTCAAGACCCGGAGGAGGCTGCATATACACCTCATCTTCAAGTTCCCCTTGTAGAAATGCATTCTTCACATCCATTTGCCACAATCCCCATTCAAGGTTAGTAGCAATTGATAAGATGATTCTGATGGTGTGAAGCTTAGCTACTGGAGCAAATGTGTCTATGTAGTCCTCTCCATATGTCTGTGTAAACCCTCTAGCCACAAGCCTGGTCTTCTTCCTATCAACCGTCCCATCTGGTCTATACTTGATTGTAAATATCCATTTACATGATACTGCCTTCTTCCCTTGAGGCAGCTCACTCTCATACCAGGTTCCATTCTTAACCATAGCATCAGCCTCATCCGCAACTGAGTTTCTCCACTCTTGTCTTTCATTGCCTCCTCATATGTCCTTGGTATGTAGTTGTATCCAAACTTGTCATAAAGGCACAATGCTCGTTTGGGAACTCGGCAAATGAACAGACAGCTTGACTAGGATGTGCAACGGCTTGAGCATTGTAATAGACTCTGGTATTGGTCCAGTTAGATGGATCCTTCCTTACTCTCGTACTTCTTCTTAATGGCACTGTCTCCATACGTGGCTCACTGACCACATCAGGCTCTATAGCCGTTTCATTCAGTACCTCTTCCCTTCTTCAGGTTGTATCTCCATCTGATCTCTTCTTTCTTCTTGATTCTCTTCTTCTTCAGTTGCATCTTCATTGTGCATCACTGTTGATCAGGACTTGAGCTCCCTTCATTCTCATGAGCTGTATCAGACTTGTTTCCCCCTTCATGATCAGCATGGGATGTGTCTTCAGCTTCATTTTGAACTGGTGCTTCTCGCCCTTTTGGATCCTGGGTTGTATTGATCCCAAGACCATCCAAGATCATCCTAAGACTCGCGGCCTTATCAGATGGTTGAGCTAGATCTTCCAGATCTTCCCAGCTCCTTTCTTCATAGTAACCTTTAGTTTCTATGAACTTTACGTCCCTTGAAACTAGAAGTCTTCTTGTTTGCGGATCAAAGCATTTGTATCCTCTTTGTGTTGTTGAGTATCCCACAAACATGGCTTTGGTACTCTTAGGCTCCAACTGTTCCCTCATGTCTCCTGGAATCAGCACATAACATAGGCTTCCGAACACTCTCAAATGGCTTAGAGATGGCTTGACCTTATTCAGTACTTCAAACGGTGATTGATCTTCCAAGACTCTTGTAGGAATTCGGTTGATCAAGTAGCAGGCTGAGATCACAGCATCACTCCAAAATCTCTTTGGGACATTGGTTTGAAACATCATTGATCTTGCAACCTCCATTAGATGTCTGTTCTTTCTCTCAGCCACACCATTTTGTTGTGGAGTGTAAGGACAGCTAGTTTGATGAAGGATTCCGTGTAAGGCTAGATGTTGCTTGAAGGCATTGCTTGTATATTCCCCACCATTATCTGATCTGAAAATCTTAAGCTTGGCATTATAATGGTTAGATACATAGCTTGAAAGTTTTTAAATGCTTCAAGAACTCTATCCTTAGTTTTAATGAGTGTTATCCAGGTGTATTTGGATTTTTCATCAATGAATGTTACAAAGTACTTATAATTTTCCCTAGACAAGCAAGGAGCAGTCCATATAAGATTTATAGAAAGAGTTGAGTGATTTAGAGAATAAGAGAATGAGATTGGATTATGAAGAGATTAGTGAAGAATCATGATGAACACTCAAGAACAAGAGAGAGGAATGACTCAAACTGTGTAATCTTTTATTAATGACATGAGTTGATATATATACAAGGAGAGAGAGCTAGGGTTTGCGAGAATCAGATAGGTTAAGCATGTGTAGTCAAAGGGAGAAGGAGCGCCCATTTCAAACTGTCCAATGGGAGGCTTTACACGCTTTGGCATCAAGGCATCTTGGACAAGATCTTTTCCTCTTTACAGCTGTGCCAGCCTGTCTTGGACTTCCTTTTCTTCCTGTTCACGGTCTGATCCATAGGTGCAAGCTCAGTAACTTCTCTTTCACTTTCCTTTTACTCGAGTGATCATAAGTTCCCTTTGGTTGAGTTTAAGGTCGACCATGGTCCGTCCAGACTGTACGGCCTGTACGGCCATGTACGGTCTTGTACGGCCTGGTTGATCCTCACTCCCAAAACTCACCCAAGCTGAACCTTCTCTCAATGTTCTCCAACTCCTCCTCTCTTCTCTTCTTATCTCAGCTCATTCATTTCAACACTCCCCCTCAAGCTTGATCTTGGTGATTGATCAAGCTTGGAAAACCATGAGATCTTCCTCATTAAAAACCTCACCAAGGAAACCCATTGGACAAACCTTGATGAGGGAAAAAGAGTAAAGAGCCCATGGTTAAGGGAACTCAGCCACTTGTTGTGAGATCATGAGCCCTAGCCTGATGTGGATGGACTCCATGGTCTTTTGGCCTTGCAGCTTTGGTGAAGACATCAGCTACTGATCTTCACTTCTGGTATAGCATGGCAAGATCACTCCCAAGACTATCATCTGCCTCACCTTATGACAATCCACTTCAATGTGCTTTGGTTCTTTCATGAAACAACCGAGTTGGAGCA
>NW_026014209.1:0-24823 GCF_020379485.1 Brassica napus
AAATTACATAGAAACCTTTGCACCAGTAGCTAAACTACACACAATCGGATTGTGTTAAGCTTGGCTGTGAATCTTGGATGGGGGTTATGGCAAATGGATGTGAAGAATGCATTCCTACAAGTGAACTTGAGGATGAAGTGTATATGCATCCACCTCCAGGCCTTGAACACTTAGTGAAGAGAGGGAATGTGTTGAGATTTGAAGAAAGCTATCTATGGGCTGAAACAATCACAAGAGCTTGGTACAACAACTGAGCACTACTCTCATGGCCGAGGCTTCATTCAAGAGTCTGAACTAGATCACACTCTCTTCACACTCATACTCCCTCAGGTATGATTGCACTCCTTGTGTATGTTGATGATATCATTATCACAGGAAGTGATAAGGAAGGTATCATAGCAACCAAGAGTTCCTTAAATCCATGTTTGAGATTAAAGATTGGGAGAAATGAAATACTTTCTTGGAATGAGATATGTAGATCCAAGGAAGGTTTATTCATGTCCCAAAGGAAGTATACACTTGATCTTTTTGAAAGGTGCATGTGCTTATGGAGGCAAGACAGCAATGATGCCTATGGAGGATGGCTACAAAGTCCCACGAGAGGGGGAGATTGAAGACAGCAACCTTATCAGGATCCTAAACTCTATAGAAAACTAGTTGGTAAATTGATTTACCTTACCATAACTAGACCTTATATTTGTTTGCTGTGAATCAGGTGAGTCAACACATGCAAGTGCCTAAGGAGCATCACTGGCGCATGGTGGAGAGAATCCTGATGTATCTCAATGGCTCACCTGATCAAGGAGTATGGATGGTTGCAATAGAGCACTGAAGTGGTTGGATACTGTGATGCGGATTGGCCGGTGATAGAGCAGACAGGAGATCAACCACAGGCTATTGCACATTCATTGGAGGCAACTTGTTACATGGAAGAATAAGAAGCAGAAGGTGGTCTCTTGCTCAAGCGCAGAAGCTGAGTAAGAGCTATGCTGAAGCTTACCAACGAGCTGGTGTGGATCAAAGGCATCTTGAAGCATTTGGAGATTGATCAAGCCACCCAATGACAATGCATTGTGATAACCAAGCAGCTATCCACATTGCCTCCAACTCGGTGTTCCATGAGAGAACCAAGCACATTGAAGTGATTGCCACAAGGTGAGGCAGATGATCATCCTAGAGTCATCATGCCATGCTACACAAGGAGTGAAGATCAGTTTGCTGATGTGTTCACCAAGGCTGCAAGGAGAAACAATGGAGTCCATTCACATCAGGTTGGGCCTCATTGATCTTGGGAAGAGAAGAGCTGATCCCCTTTGGATGTGAGGTCTTTACTCTTTTTCCCTCATCAAGGTTTGTCCCATGGGTTTTCCTTGGTGAGGTTTTAAATAAGGAAGATCTCATGGCTGTCCAAGCTTAGACTTTCACAAAGCTAAGCTTGAGGGAGATGTTGAGATGAGTTGAGACATTTGAGTAAAGACACAAAGGAGTTGAGAACATAAAGAGAGAGCAAGGAGTAAGAGGAGGAATGAGCTGATAGGGATGGTACGGACGGATAGGCCGTACCATTGGCTGTACAAAGGTAAAGCGGCCAAGTAACTCTCCGGGTAACTTACATGGACCGACTTAAGTTACACTTGACCAAAGCCTTATCCGAACGTTGGAAGATAAGGGAGGCGCGGCTTGACAGCTAGGACAGGCTGGCAAGAGCTGGAAAGGAAGAGCATCTAGTCTTGGATCAAGAAGATGCTTCAAACGTGTGAGACTATCATTGGCCGATTCAAACTAAAGCACCAGCTCATCTTTGACTCTACATGCTTTCTTATCCTTATGATTTCGAAACCCTAATGTGTATGGACTATATATAAGTTGGGAGCTCATCATTATTAAGATCAGACAGTTCTAATCACTAAATCTCTCTACACATTTCACATGATTCTCCATTAGTCTCATAATCTCCCATTCTAACCTTAATCTATCTCATATTCTCTTTCTAAACTCAGATTAATACTTTACATTTCTCAACTTATAGCTTTTCATCGTTCCCAATCAAACCAGGATGAATCACTTTGTGAAAAGCTTGATTTGGATACATAAAGTGGTGGAGAATCACCAGGAAGTTGAATAAATCTCATAGGAGTTGGCATGAAGAAGTTATCCCACTTTCAATCAGGTGATTCCAGTTTCCCAGTTTGGGAATAGCACAGCTACTTCGTCGTTCCAATCAAACCAGGATGAATCTCTTTGTAAGAAGCTTGATTTGGATACATAAAGTGGTGGAGAATCACCAGGAAGTTGAATAAATCTCATAGGAGTTGGCAAGAAGAAGTTATCCCACTTTCAAATCAGGTGATTCCAGTTTTCAAGTTTGGGAATAGCACAGCTTCTTCATCGTTCCAATCAACCAGGATGAATCTCTTTGTGAAAAGCTTGATTTGGATACATAAAGTGGTGGAGAATCACCAGAAGTTGAATAAATCTCATAGGAGTTGGAATGAAGAAGTTATCCCACTTTCAAATCAGGTGATTCCAGTTTCCCAGTTTGGGAATAGCACAGCTTCTTCGTCGTTCCAATCAACCAGGATGAATCACTTTGTGAGAAGCTTGATTTGGATACATAAAGTGGTGGAGAATCACCAGGAAGTAATAAATCTCATAGGAGTTGGCGTGAAGAAGTTATCCCACTTTCAAATCAGGTGATTCCAGTTTCCCAGTTCGGGAATAGCACAGCTTCTTCATCGTTCCAATCAAAACATGATGAATCACTTGGGAAAAGCTTGATTTGGATACATAAAGTGGTGGAGAATCACCGGGAAGTTGAATAAATCTCATAGGAGTTGGCATGAAGAAGTTATCCCACTTTCAAATCAGGTGATTCCAGTTTTCCCAGTTTGGGAATAGCACAGCTTCTTCGTCGTTCCAATCAACACCAGGATGAATCACTTTGTGAAAAGCTTGATTTGGATACATAAAGTGGTGGAGAATCACCAGGAAGTTGAATAAATCTCATAGGAGTTGGCATGAAGAAGTTATCCCACTTTCAAATCAGGTGATTCCAGTTTCCCAGTTTGGGAATAGCACAGCTTCTTCGTCGTTCCAATCAAACCAGGATGAATCACTTTGTGAAAAGCTTGATTTGGATACATAAAGTGGTGGAGAATCACCAGGAAGTTGAATAAATCTCATAGGAGTTGGCATGAAGAAGTTATCCCACTTTCAAATCAGGTGATTCCAGTTTCCCAGTTTGGGAATAGCACAGCTTCTTCGTCGTTCCAATCAAACCAGGATGAATCACTTTGTGAAAGCTTGATTTGGATACATATAAGTGGTGGAGAATCACCAGGAAGTTGAATAAATCTCATAGGAGTTGGAATGAAGAAGTTATCCCACTTTCAAATCAGGTGATTCCAGTTTCCCCCCAGTTTGGGAATAGCACAGCTTCTTCGTCGTTCCAATCAACCAGGATGAATCACTTTGTGAAAAGCTTGATTTGGATACATAAAGTGGTGGAGAATCACCAGGAAGTTGAATAAATCTCATAGGAGTTGGCATGAAGAAGTTATCCCACTTTCAAATCAGGTGATTCCAGTTTCCCAGTTTGGGAATAGCACAGCTTCTTCGTCGTTCCAATCAAACCAGGATGAATCTCTTTGTAAGAAGCTTGATTTGGATACATAATGGTGGAGAATCACCAGGAAGTTGAATAAATCTCATAGGAGTTGGCATGAAGAAGTTATCCCACTTTCAAATCAGGTGATTCCAGTTTCCCAGTTTGGGAATAGCACAGCTTCTTCTTCGTCGTTCCAATCAAACCAGGATGAAACTTTGTGAAAGCTTGATTTGGATACATAAAGTGGGGAGAATCACCAGGAAGTTGAATAAATCTCATAGGAGTTGGCATGAAGAAGTTATCCCACTTTCAAATCAGGTGATTCCAGTTTCCCAGTTTGGGAATACACACAGCTTCTTCGTCGTTCCAATCAAACCAGGATGAATCACTTTTGAAAAGCTTGATTTGGATACATAAAGTGGTGGAGAATCACCAGGAAGTTTAATAAATCTCATAGGAGTTGGAATGAAGAGTTATCCCACTTTCAAATCAGGTGATTCCAGTTTCCCAGTTTGGGAATAGCACAGCTTCTTCGTCGTTCCAATCAAACCAGGATGAATCACTTTGTGAAAAGCTTGATTTGGATACATAAAGTGGTGGAGAATCACCAGAAATTTGAATAAATCTCATAGGAGTTGGAATGAAGAAGTTATCCCACTTTCAAATCAGGTGATTCCAGTTTCCCAGTTTGGGAATAGCACAGCTTCTTCGTCGTTCCAATCAAACCAGGATGAATCACTTTGTGAAAAGCTTGATTTGGATACATAAAGTGGTGGAGAATCACCAGGAAGTTGAATAAATCTCATAGGAGTTGGCATGAAGAAGAAGTTATCCCACTTTCAAATCAGGTGATTCCAGTTTCCCAGTTTGGAATAGCACAGCTTCTTCTCTCGTCGTTCCAATCAAACCAGGATGAATCACTTTGTGAAAAGCTTGATTTGGATACATAAAGTGGTGGAGAATCACCAGGAAGTTGAATAAATCTCATAGGAGTTGGCATGAAGAAGTTATCCCACTTTCAAATCAGGTGATTCCAGTTTCCCAGTTTGGGAATAGCACAGCTTCTTCGTCGTTCCAATCAAACCAGATGAATCACTTTGTGAAAAGCTTGATTTGGATACATAAAGTGGTGGAGAATCACCAGGAAGTTGAATAAATCTCATAGGAGTTGGCATGAAGAAGTTATCCCACTTTCAAATCAGGTGATTCCAGTTTCCCAGTTTGGGAATAGCACAGCTTCTTCGTCGTTCCAATCAAACCAGGATGAATCTCTTTGTAAGAAGCTTGATTTGGATACATAAGTGGTGGAGAATCACCAGGAAGTTGAATAAATCTCATAGGAGTTGGGAAGAAGAAGTTATCCCACTTTCAAATCAGGTGATTCCAGTTTTCCAGTTTGGGAATAGCACAGCTTCTTCGTCGTTCCAATCAAACCAGGATGAATCACTTTGTAAGAAGCTTGATTTGGATACATAAAGTGGTGGAGAATCACCAGGAAGTTGAATAAATCTCATAGGAGTTGGCATGAAGAAGTTATCCCACTTTCAAATCAGGTGATTCCAGTTTCCCAGTTTGGGAATAACACAGCTTCTTCGTCGTTCCAATCAAACCAGGATGAATCACTTTGTGAAAGCTTGATTTGGATACATAAAGTGGTGGAGAATCACCAGGAAGTTGAATAAATCTCATAGGAGTTGGCATGAAGAAGTTATCCCACTTTCAAATCAGGTGATTCCAGTTTCCCAGTTTGGGAATAGCACAGCTTCTTCGTCGTTCCAATCAAACCAGGATGAATCTCTTTGTAAGAAGCTTGATTTGGATACATAAAGTGGTGGAGAATCACCAGGAAGTTGAATAAATCTCATAGGAGTTGGCATGAAGAAGTTATCCCACTTTCAAATCAGGTGATTCCAGTTTTCAAGTTTGGGAATAGCACAGCTTCTTCGTCGTTCCAATCAAACCAGGATGAATCACTTTGTGAGAAGCTTGATTTGGATACATAAAGTGGTGGAGAATCACCAGAAGTTGAATAAATCTCATAGGAGTTGGCATGAAGAAGTTATCCCACTTTCAAATCAGGTGATTCCAGTTTCCCAGTTTGGGAATAACAGCTTTCTTCATCGTTCCAATCAAACCAGGATGAATCTCTTTGTAAGAAGCTTGATTTGGATACATAAAGTGGTGGAGAATCACCAGGAAGTTGAATAAATCTCATAGGAGTTGGATGAAGAAGTTATCCCACTTTCAAATTGTTGAACTGAAGAGAAGATGGAGCTTGTACAATGATAGGGCAAGCTCTAGAATGTTAACTTGAAGAATAGAAATGGAGTGAAAGGAGAAGTATGGAGTAGTTTGGTTCTAGTGCAAAGAGGGCAAGTCTTACAGAGATTGTCTGTCAAGCTTCAGGAGGGTCTTAAGAAGTCAAGAACTGATCTTATGGCTGTGCAAGATTGGGTTTACGTCTCCAGGAGGGATTAGACACCATTTGGAGAATATTTGGTTGAGACAGTAACTCCAAAGTTACCACAGTAACTTTGGAGAGTTACCACAGTAAGAGAACACAAAACTCTTAAGAGAGAAGAAAAACTCTTAAGACAAGAAGACAAAGAGAGGCTGGCAAGTGACAGGCTGGAAAGGAGAGTCCCTTGCTGTAAAGTAAAAGCAAAAGAAGTGGGCAGATTCATGGGAGCCTTTAGCTAGCCAATAAGGAGCCAGCCTTCCCTTGACCCGATTCAAATGGACCAATTATCCATTAGGAAGAGTCAGCCACGACCAAGACCATCTTTCCATCTCATCCATCAATTTAAATTCAAGTTATAACAGCCCTTAGATTTAGGTTTATGATTGCAAGTTGTAAAGAGCATATATAAGCTCATAAGTGATGTTTTGTAACTCTTAAGTGAGTAGGGGGGTTCCCCCCTCCTTCTCTAATCTGAAAACTTCTCTTAGTCTCTCTAGTCTCTCATCCTGAATCTCTACACACGTTCTCAGTCTTGTTACTAATCTCTAAAACACTTAGACACCACACACTCATTAAACTTACTTTCTCTCAAATCTCTTCCAAGCTCTCTCTCTTTACCCATTTGGGTTTCACACACACATACAACCTGAGAACTCTTAATTCTCATATGGTATCAGAGCCAGGTTCATTAGAACTTGGTTCCAGCTTCCGCTAAGCTCAAAACTCACTCCCATGCCATTTCCAAACCAAGAAGAAGCTTCATGTTCATTTGGCTGTTCAACCTCTTCAAGAAGAAGGTGTGCTCATCAATGGCGTCCAGAAGCTGTTCTTGGTCGTTCTCCACTCTCTCATGGTCGTCCTGAAGAAAGAAGGCCATTGGAAGCATGTCCAAGCCATTCCTATTCACTGTCCAAGAAGAAAGGTCAAAGCTTTCAACTTGTACCTGGTATGGCGACTCAAAAATGAAGAGAGGAGGTGTCTTAGGAATGGTGGGTTCAAGAAAAAGGTCCATGAAAGAAGGAGATGTAGGAGTTGACACCAACAGCTCGGATCTTCCCATGTACTAAGGAGTTTCAAGGAACTAACACTAGTTCCTTGGCTGTAAGGAAATCTCTTTCTGTTGTATAAAGCTTGAGTGTATGAACAGGTTGTGATGTTGTGATGTGATTGGAAACCTGAGGATTGTTTAAAAGATTGCTAAAATGAAGTTGCTTTAGAATCTGTCCAAGGATACTTTAAGAGTCTTGGATGGGTATTGAAATTGTTTAGTATGCTTAGCTCCGGTTCATAGTGATGCTTGTTGTGATTAATTAAATCTGCTTGCATACATGGAGTGAAACCGAATTTAAAGCTGTTACATATAGTCTTGTGGCTGTCTTACATTGAAGTATTAGATTCATGTCTAAGTACTGAGTAAAGAAGCTCTTAAGAGTGTCTAAGTAACTTGTCTTGAATCTGTTAGGATCTCACTTGTACTTAGAGATTTAGATTGCAAAGAATAGAACTTGATAATGCCTTGTGTCTATCTGTTGCATTGCTTGTGATATTGGGAATCAAACTTGATAATTTATTAATCAAGATTTGACATCAATACTATTGAAAATGGTTAAATGCTTAATGTCAGTTCTAAATTAACTTGTCTTGTTAAGATGATAGGTTATATTATCTAATCATACTTGCTTTCATGAGTTAGAAACTGATTAAGATTAATGCATACGCCTTGTTGCTGCCTTGTATTGTTGCATTTAGATTAAAGTCTAAGTTGCATATTAAGGAGTGTTTAAATTGCCTAAATACTTTGACTTGAATCTGATAAGGTCTTGCTTAGTATTTAGAGAATGGTTGCTTGCATAGATAAGAACTTGACATTGTCTTGATTCTATCTAATGCTATAAAGCTTGAGACATTGGTGATCAAACTTGATGAAGTCAAGGATTGATCCCAATGCAATTGTGTCTTATCTTTGCTAGAGTTTGAGTGATGTTTCAGGTTCACAAAAGGTGTTCCTAGTTCATCATCAAATCCGAGTTGAAAGAGAAAGAATGGTGTCCATTGTGTGTTCAATGGAGAGTTATTACAAGAAGGGTGAAGTGCAGATGGTTGTAAAACTCACTTGAAGCTCACTGGTCTTCCTCTTACCATTGCAAGTAACTGAAGAAGAAGCAAACCGGGTCTAGGCAGTGGCGTGCCTATTCAAGAGGGTGCTCAAACTAAGACAGAGCACTCTTGGCTGTGTGAAGAAGAAGGCTACTCTATCAAGGCGGCTTCTATTGTGAGGTGATTGAAGAAGTAGCTGAAGAATCCACAAGCATTCCATCATGGTGGTGAATTCAGAAGGGTGATTGCAATAAGAGAAGAAGGAGAAGTAAGGATTCAAGTGGTAACTTTGAGAACCACTCCTCATCATCTTAAACAAGGGAGTAAACCTAATCTCATCTATCTTAATATGTCTTGATAGGTTTATCTCCTGATTATACTATGTGCTTTCCCTAATTCCATTAAGAGTTTATAGCTTCTAGTAGAATGTCTAGGCTAATTGCACTGAAATTGTTTTGCTGCTGCATTGTCTTATTGATAGTAAGTAATGTCTAGAGTCCCAGAATCTCATGTTCTGTTCATTGCATTGTCTTGGTGTTGTCATAGCTTGAATCATCATGAATGTGTTGTAGAATTGAGTAGAATGTCTCTGCTGCTTGCATCATGATTGATAAGTTATTTTGCATACATAAGCATGTCTCATACTGTCTAAGTTCAATCCTAGTGTTATCTGATGCTATTGCCTATGTTTAATCCATCAATGAAAGTCTTGCATCAATTAGAAATTGTCTAAGTTGCTTGCATCATTGATTCTGATTGAAACTGTTGTGCAGAGCTTTAATATTACAATGGATTGAACCTTGTTGCATTCATATAGCTAATGCTTTAAGATTGTGCATTCATGTAGTAATGCATTTAAAAATGAGCCTAAATTGCAAATGTACTGATGTAAGCTTGCATTGCATTTAGAGAACTTAATATAATAATAACCTAGGATGTCAATGTATTGTCTAGAACTTGCATTGTCATTGTTAGAGATTGAAATCTACTTGTCTTGACTCAGTCGAGTTCTGGTTGTTGCTATGCCATAGTTAAATCCATCAGTGATGTCTTATAAGCATTTAGAAGTATGTCTAAGCTACTTGAATCATTGGCTATGATAAAACTAGTGAGCAATAAGCATGAATTGAGTCACTCTTGTCGTCTTGATTGCATAAGTATCATCTAAGACTTGTGTTTCATTTGAATTGAATCTGTTTCATTCATATAGTTAGTGTGTAACCTAATGCATTCATCTAGTGCTGCATTTAAAAAAAAAAACTGAATTGAACCTAAAAGATCAGTGTATTGTTGAAAGCATACATTGTCATTGTTTATTCTTGTCTTGATTGTCTAGCTTGTTTCAAGTATCATATATTATTGTGGCATTGGTGATCAAACAGGATGTATGATCTTGGTTTGATCCCAATGGGATGATCTGATCTTGCATTGAGTTGTGGTGGTGTTAGGTACACAAGGAAGTGATACATGTAACTCGCCGCCATCAACAAAGAATGTAGAGACAAAGGTCTTGTGCCATTGCATATCATCACTTGGACATGTTAGTCCATAATCTACAGGAAGTGTAGTGTGATTGATTATGCAATGAGAGATGGCCATTGCATAATACCATTGGACATTTCTAGTCCCTAGTCTACAGGAAGTGTAGCATGGGTCATTATGCAATGAGAGATGTGTCTTGTGAGACTCTCTATGGTGATTCAAACACCCTAATTCCTGGTTAAGGAAGAGAGAAAACTCACAAGAAGAAAGCTATCATAAAATGATAGTTATTAGACCATGGAGATGCATAGGATCATCACAAGCTTAGCTCCCTCTAGTCACGGTTCTAAGCTTGAGGGGGAGTCTTAATGCATATGATCCATGGTCAGTAACAAGTCTTTGCAAAGGCTTCTACAAGGATCATCAACCGGACCAAGTCAGTGGCGTGTCTAGGCAAGAGGCTGTTCAGAGCAGCCTTGGCGAGTAAGGAAGAAGGCTCTCCATCAATGCGGCTTCAATGAGAGGTGATTAAGGAGAAGCTGATGAATCCATTCTGCCTTTCCAAGAAGTTGATGATGCCATGAAGATGGTACATTGGCCGAGTTAGGAAACTCACAAAAAACACAAGGGTTTCCCTTAGACTTTTAAAACTCTTTTCAATCTTTTTTCATTCATCTTATTCATTGCTTGTGCTTGAAAAGATACTTAAAATGATTATGATTGAATTGTGAGATTGTGTTCATCAAGTGTGATGCAGGATATTCATTTTCTTGTTTTTGATAGGTACTGATGCACCTTTGGGATAATGTATCAGGTACCATTGCTTGAGCCTCACTAAAGGTGTTCCTGGTCATTTCCTAGTTTCTCTAAGGTGGCTGTGAAGTCTGTTGAGAGGGGGAGATTCAAACCAGTTTTATGAAGAGGGCAAGCCGTGTGTGAAGTGTTGATCAGCCTCACTGGTGTTTTGAAGATGATCTGGTCGTGTCCTAGCTTCTCTAAGATGGCTGAGAAGTCAGTTGAGAGGGGGAGACTTCAAACCGTTTCCATGAAGAGGTGAAGCTGAAGTGTGAAGTGTGCGCAAAGCTGTGAAGAGTTGCTGCACCTATTAGGCCGTGATCCAGAGCTTCTTGTGTCCAACCACACCGGTTCTAAGGCACAAGAGCTCACTGGCCAATCCCTAGGCTTTGGAGAGCTCTACTCTTTTTCCCTTGCAAGGTTTTGACCCAATGGGTTTTCCTTGTAAGGTTTTTAATGAGGGAGACTCTTCAGAGTTCCAAGCTTGGCTTAGGATCTCCTAAAGTCAAGCTTGAGGGGGAGTGTTGAACTGAAGAGAAGATGGAGCTTGTACAATGATAGGGCAAGCTCTAGAATGTTAACTTGAAGAATAGAAATGGAGTGAAAGGAGAAGTATGGAGTAGTTTGGTTCTAGTGCAAAGAGAGGGCTATTAGATTTTATGATTTAAAGAGTGATTAAGTTTAATCTGAGAATTAAAGAGATTTGAGACTAAGAACAAGAGAGAGAGAGAGACTCAAAACTCCATTAATTAATTATAAGAGAGTTTACATCAGATATATACTAAAGGAAGAAGCATTTTCGAAATCCATCTAAGAGGATAAGATAAGCATGTGTAGTCAAAGACCAGGCTGTTAATCCCATGGCTGAGATTGCTCACATGCTTCTAATAGTGCTAAAGCACTCTTCTCCTTTCCAGCTAGTGACAGCCTGTCCAAGTCTCCTCTCTTATCCTTCCCTACTCAGATCAAGTGTAGACAACTAAGGTAACTCCTCCTTGCCATCCGAGTTACCCTGGTTACTATGGTAACTTCTTTAGTTACCACAATAACAATAAAGTTACTGTGGTAACTCTCCAAAGTACTGTCTGCTCCAAATCTCTTCCTCTCTCAATATATCAACTCTCTTATTCTCTCATCTCAACACTCCCCCTCAAGCTTGACCATGTGAAACAAGTCAAGCTTGGAAGGACCATGAGATCTCCCTCATTAAAACCTCATTAAAGAAAACCCATTGGGACAAAACCTTAATGAGGAAAGAGTAGAGATAACATGATCAGGAGAGTGTATAGACTAGCCTTAGGCGAGAGATCAATGAGTCCTAACCTGATGTGTATGGACTCCATTGTCTTTTGCCTTGCTGCCTTTGTGAACACATCTGCTAACTGATCCTCACTCCGAGTATAACAAGGTAGAATCACCCCAAGAATCATCATCTCCCTCACCTTGTGACAATCAACCTCAATGTGCTTTGTTCTCTCATGGAACACAGAATTAGATGCAATGTGGATAGCTGCTTGATTATCACAATGCATTGTCATTGGCGTTGCTTGAATAATCTCCAGATGCTTCAAAATCCCTTTTATCCACACTAGCTCATTTGTAAGCTTCAGCATTGCTCTATACTCGGCCTCAGCTAGAACAAGACACTACCTTCTGCTTCTTACTCTTCCAAGTGACCAAGTTACCACCAATGAATGTACAATAGCCTGTGGTTGATCTTCTGTCTGCTCGGTCTCCAGCCCAATCTGCATCACAGTAGCCTACAACCTCAGTACTCTTGTTACATCCCATCCATACTCCAAGACCAGTAGTTCCATTCAGATACATCAAGATCCTTTCCACCATCCGCCAATGGTGCTCCTTAGGAACTTGCATGTGTTGACTGACTTGATTCACCGCAAAACACACATCAGGTCTAGTAATGGTAAGATAAATCAACTTCCCCACTAGCTTCCTATACAGCTTAGGATCATGGAAGGCTTGCTATCCTCAATCTCCCCCTCACGTGGAACCTTGTAACCATCCTCCATTGGCATCTTGGCTGTCTTTCCTCCATAGGCATCTGCTCCCTTCAAGAGATCAATCACATACTTCCTTTGGGACATAAACAATCCTTCCTTTGATCTGCATATCTCAATCCCAAGAAAATACTTCATTTCCCCCAAGTCTTTAATCTCAAAGCTTGCCTTGAGATACTCCTTTGTAGCCTTGATGCCTTCCTTATCACTGCCTGTGATGATGATATCATCCACATACACAAGCAACACCACAATACCAGATGAGGTGGTTAGGGTAAAGAGAGTGTGATCCAATTCTGACTTTCTGAACCCTCCCATTCAGTGTAGTACTCAACTTGTGTACCACGCCCTTGGAGATTGCTTGAGACCATAGATAGCTTTCCTCAACCTCAACACGTTACCCTTCTTTACTAGATGTTCAAGACCTGGTGGTGGATGCATGTATACTTCATCTTCCAACTCTCCTTGAAGGAATGCATTCTTCACATCCATTTGCCACAAATCCCACTCAAGATTCACAGCTAAAGATAATACAATCCTGATAGTATGAAGTTTAGCCACAGGAGCAAAGGTCTCAACATAGTCCTCACCATATGTCTGAGTAAATCCTCTTGCCACCAACCTAGACTTGCGCCTCTCTATTCTTCCATCAGGATGAAACTTGATTGTGAACACCCATTTACTAGTCACTGCCTTCTTTCTTCCTTTAGGCAGCTCACTCTCATACCACGTTTCATTCTTAATCATGGCTCCGGACTCATCAGCAACTGAATCTCTCCATTCCTTTAAAGCAATAGCTTCTTCATATGTCCTTGGAATATAGCTCCCATCCATGCTTACTGTGAAGGCTGTATGCTCGTCCGGAAACTCTGCAAAGGAACACATAGCTTGAGAAGGATGCTCCACAGCCTGGGCATTGTAGTACACTCTCGTGTTTACCCAGTTGGAAGCATCTCTCTTCACCCTTGTGCTCCTCCTTAGCTCCTGAACTTGTTCTTCTTGTGGCTCTTGCCCATCTTCACTTGATTGAGCACCACTCTCATTTGACCCATTAGGATCTCCTTCCCACTCTCCACTCTCGTCTGAGCCAGTAGACTCTCTTTGCCCATCTCCACTAGACTGAGCACCACTCTCTACTTCCTGTGTTCCCTCTTGATTATGCTGGCCTGAATCTTCTTGATTTTGCACTTGCTCATGAGATTCAGTTCCATTCCCCCTCTCATGATCAAGAGTAGTTTTTCTTTCAGCTTCACTAGTCGGATTGGAAGACTCTCTTCTCCAGATTCCTGATCCTGGGATAACCCTATCCCTAGCTTCTCTAACAGCACCCTCAGTGTTGTTGCTCTATCAGATGGAGCTTGAGACAAATCCTTCAGATTTTCCCACTCCTTTTCTTCATAATACCCTTTTGATTCAATAAACTTCACTTCTCTAGATACCATCACTCTCCTTGCTTCAGGATCATAGCACTTGTATCCCTTCTGAGTGATAGAGTATCCAATGAACATAGCCTTAGTACTCTTTGCCTCCAGCTTGTTTCTCTGTTCTCCTGGAGTCATGACATAGCATACACACCCAAATACTCGTAGGTGATCAATAAAAGGCTTGCTCTTATTCAGCACCTCAAATGGAGACAGATTCTTCAGTATCTTGGTTGGGACCCGATGATGAGATAGCAAGCAGTCTGTACAGCATCTCCCCAAAAACGTTTTGGGACATTTGCATGAAACATCATCGACCTAGCAACCTCCATCAAGTGCCTATTCTTCCTCTCAGCTACACCATTCTGCTGTGGTGTGTAGGGACAACTGGTCTGATGCACAATCCCATGCTTGGCTAGATGACTCTTGAAGGCATTGCTGATGTATTCACCTCCGTTGTCTGATCTCAGTACCTTCACAGTAGCATTGTATTGATTAGATACATATGCTTGGAAGTTCATAAAAGCTTCTAGCACCCTATCTTTAGATGGAAGCAATGTGAGCCATGTATACTTAGACTTCTCATCAATGAATGTCACAAAGTATTTATGGCTGTCTCTAGACATGCATGGAGCGGTCCACACATCCGAGTGAACTAGATCAAAGCAATGCTCATAAGTAGTCTCAGATGTTGGGAAAACAGTCCTACAATGCTTTCCTAATACGCATGCTTCACAATCCCAAGTGATTGAATGACATATTAGGGATTATCAATTCAATGGCACGAGCATGAGGATGTTCTAATCTAGCATGCCAAGTAATACTATCAATCTTCTCAGCAGTACTACTCAAGCAAATAGAATCAAAGGGATTAGAGGTCTTAGCCAAGTTGAGGTGGTATAGCTGGTTCTTGTTGTGTCCTCTGCGAATGACTCTCCCAGTCTTCAAATCTTGAAACTCAACTTCATCAGGTCTGCATACTACTTGACAACCAAGATCAATGGTAGCTTTCTTCACAGATAATAGATTTGAAGTGAACTGAGGCATGTAGAAGGCAGCCGTGTCCTTCTCAAACAGTTTGAGCTTTCCCACTCCTTCTATTGGGATCATGGCACCATTAGCTATCGTAACACTCCCTGTTGCAGCCTTGATCTCACTTATAATCCTCCTATCACTGATCATATGATGACTTGCTCCAGAATCAATCACAATGGGTTTAGAAGCTCCGGATTGTATAGCATGCTTCTTGCTTGCTGCTAAGGCTTGTACATGTTCCATGAACACTCTCCATTCCTTCCTGGTGATGCGATCATCAGCTCCACTCCCTTTCTTCTGCTCTTTTAACACCCCACTGTCTTCTACTGATTCCCCCATGTAGGCTGAGTAAGAACACTCTCCCACACACTCTCTTCCTACCCTTTCCTATGTTGATAGAAGCTTGGATAGCATTCTGCACCTCCTCCTCTTCCGGAAGCCCTCACTCCTACTCCCGGTTAGCCTCCATGAGCCCTCACTCCTACTCATGGTTAGCTTCTGGAAGCTCTCACTCTACTCCCAGTTGGCTTCCATGAGCTCTCACTCCTACTCATGGTTAGCCTCTCATCATCTCTCATTATCTCATACGCCCTTCTTATAAGCACACAGATCTCTTCCATTTCAGGAAGCTGTTCCCCTCTTAGAACCATCTCCACCAGCCACCCATATGATGACTCCATGCTCGCCAAGAGCTTCAAGACCATCTCTTGCTCTTGTGTAGCATCCCCATCCACATGGGATCTCAACCCTTGTAGTTCAACCCAAAGTGTTGTAGCTTCCTCACATGGTTATTGAACTCTTCTCTTCCTGTTTAACTCCACTGATCACCTTCTTGACTTCATACACTCTCCTAAGATTGATCTTGTTCTCATAAACATCTTCTATCTTCTCAAGCAGTGTACTTCTTCTTCAAGACTAAAGCAATTTCCACTTGTTTCTCTTGCTGTCTGATCTTTCTCAGCAGCTTTACCCTTTAAAGACTCTTCCTTCTCATGGTTTCTCCAAACCCACACACCTTTCAGAGTTGTTTTCATTTGTGAGAACCACCCCCACTCATTCCCTCTCTCTTTCTTCTCTTCACGCCTTGTTGTACCAGATTGAAGCAGCTCCATTTTCTTTAGCCTAGATCTTCCCTCAATATTTCTAATCTCACACGCCAAGCTTAACCACAAGCTAGACCCCTCTTCTGACCTTGTCAAACACCTAAAGGGACTCCCTTGAAGCTGACTCTCCAAAAGAAACACCAACAGACACAAACTTGACTTTTAAAGGATCTAGCTCTTGAAAAATCTCAAACTCTCAAGAACACTCAAGAACACTCAAGAACACTCAAGAACATTTAGAAAACGAATCACTCTCTCCTTTTAAAGTAACCTGGCTCTGATACCATATTAGATTTTGTGATTTAAAGAGTGATTAAGTTTAATCTGAGAATTAAAGAGATTGGAGACTAAGAACAAGAGAGAGAGAGACTCAAAACTCCATTAATTAATTATAAGAGAGTTTACATCAGATATATGTTGAGATGAGTTGAAGATATGAACATGAAGAGATAAGAAGTGGAAGAAAGAGGAGGAAGAGAATGAGGGGACTTTGGGCAAGCATGGTAGGGACGTCCGTACAAGGCCGTACATGGCCGTACCGTCCGTACCAAATGCCTCGACCAAAAGTTACCTAACCTCGACCAAGTGAACGGTAACAAGTAGATGTTACCTTGAGGGCTTAGTGGAGAGGATCAGACCGTTGAAAGGATAAGGGGCGCGCGGTGCCAGGCTGGAATAGGCTGGAAAGCTAAAGCACTTTAGTCCAAGATGCCATAAGCGTGTGGTGCATCCTAGTGGTTGATTTGAATCCATTGCCTTGACTCCACACGGTTCAATAGTGCCCATTTCCTCTCTTGTAAACCCTTGTGTCCTTCTTATAAATATGTAACCTCACTCATTAATAAAATCAAGCAAGTTATGAGTCTCTCTTAGTCTTTATTCTCACAATGATTCTATGCTAGACTCCTAATCTCATTTCATACTCAAATCTCTTCTAAAACACTTCTAGTCTTTCTTATTCACTCAGATTACTCTACTCAATCCTAAAAGTGATATGGTACCAGAGCCAGGTTCATAGGAAACGTGGTTTCGTTGGGTTCTTTAAAGATTCAAGATTGAAGCTTTGAAGAGACAGTTTTGTGTTCGTGTGTTCTTAAGCGGTTCTGGGTAGTATTTCTGAGTTCTATTTGTGAGGTGTTATTGAAGCTGTGTGGGTAAAAGGTGAAGCTATTAGTGTTCGCTCAAGACAGTTACCTCAAGAGAAAGTTATTGAAGTCTAAAGGGTTCTACATTCAACATGGAGAGTGGGATGAACATGAACATGAAAGTGGCGGTGTGTTTCAAGGGAAACAACTACTTGGTGTGGTCTCGGATGGTGAGAACCACTGTGGGAAGCAAGGGGCTTTGGAATCACATCACGCCAGGAGAAGCTCCAAAGCTCATCACTCAAGGAGAGGCTGAAGATGAAGCCGCAAGCAAGGCAGAAGAGAAGTGGCATCAAGAGGACATGTTGGTGATGTCTGTGCTTCATGCGTCCCTTGAGCCGGCTATTCTGGATGAATACAGCTACTATGAGTCTGCTAAAGAGCTGTGGGATACTTTGAAGAAGGTGTATGGCAACACTTCAAACCTAAGCCGAGTGTTTGAGGTGAAGCAAGCTATCAACAACCTTGTACAAGAAGACATGGAGTTCACTAAGCATCTAGGAAGATTCAGAAGCCTCTGGTCCGAGATGGAGATGCTTAGGCCAAGCACAACGGATGCTGATGAGCTTAACAAGAGGAGAGAGCAAGATAAGGTCTTTGGGTAACTACTCCTCACCCTAAACCCGGCGTACAACGGTCTCTCATCCAGCACCTACTTAGGGAGGATACTCTACCTGACCTTGAGGATGTGTGTGCACGGATTCAGAAGGAGCAAGGCTCCATTGGGCTGTTTGGGAAGAAAGGAAACCTTTCCCTTGCAAGTCAAGCAACTCAAGAGGAGGGGAGTGAAGCTCCACAAGCAAACAAGGCTGCGCATGGGAATTTTGAGGAGAGGAGGTTCAATGGGAGTTGTGATCACTGCAAGAAGCATGGCCACAAGAAGAGCCAATGCTGGATACTCCACCCTCACCTCAAGCCGGTTAAGTTCATGAAGGATCGTGAGGCAAGGGCTAATGTCTCGGATGGTACAAGTGGTGCTGGTACAAGCAAAGGAAAGGAGATAGATGGGCGTGAGGCAGGTGATGGGAAGTCTCTTGTAGCCTACACTGGAGCACCAAGCAACCGTGGGAACAATGATCAAGAGTATCTAAGGAGATCCGACCTTGATGCTCTCATTAAGTTGTTCAAGGAGAATGGTAACACCTTTGGGTATTCATTTGGTGCTAGTGTAGTAGAGAACTATAAGAATCTAACTAGAACTGATAGGATGCATGAGAGCTTGATAGAAATGGTAAATCAATCTAGGATTGCAAACTTTGCTAGAAATGATCATGCATTCAAACCATCTAGTATCCTTGCACATATTGCTAGTTCTCATGACATTAAGCCATTAGTGATTGATTCAGGTGCATCTCATCATATGATAAGTGACACTAATTTGATTAAAAACATTGTACCAATGAATGGAAATGTGATGATTGCTAATGGAGATAAGATTCCTATTAGAGGAATAGGAAGTCTTAAACTGTTTGATAAGGAAACTAAAGCTTTTTATATGCCTGAATTTACTTCAAACTTGTTATCTGTTAAGAAATGTGCTACTGATTTGCAATGCAATGTTATATTCAGTCCTAATGATGTGAAGTTTCAGGATATTAAAAGCAGCAAGATGATTGGAAAGGGAGTGACTAAAGGAGGGCTATATTTACTTGAAGATCTCACTCCTGTTTCTAGATATAGCTGCTCGTTTACTTCTGTTTCTGGTTCTAGTTTAAGTAAAAATGCATTGTGGCATGCTAGATTAGGACACCCTCATAATAAGGCTTTAAAACTGATGTTGCCAGGTGTTTTCTTTTGAGAATAATCAGTGTGAAGCTTGCATTTTAGGCAAGCATTGTAGAACTGTCTTTACCAAGTCTACTACTGTTTATGAAAAATGTTTTGATCTCATTCATTCTGATGTTTGGACTGCACCTTGGCTGTCTAGAGACAACCATAAGTACTATGTAACTTTCATTGATGAAAAATCCAAATACACCTGGTTAACCTTAATTCCAACCAAAGATAGGGTACTTGATGCATTTAAAAACTTTCAAACCTATGTGACTAACCATTACAATGCCAAGATAAAGATTTTTAGGTCAGATAATGGAGGAGAGCACACGGGACAAGCATTCAAACAACACCTATCTCAGCATGGAATCCTTCATCATAGAAGCTGTCCCTATACCCCACAACAGAATGGTGTGGCTGAGAGAAAGAACATGCATTTGATGGAAGTAGCCAGGTCCATGATGTTTCAATCCAACGTGCCTAAGAAGTTTTTGGAGTGATGCAGTTGCTACGGCTTGTTATCTCATCAACAGGACACCAACTCTGATTCTTCAAGGACAATCACCGTTTGAGGTACTGAATCAGTACAAACCCTCTCTAGAGCATATGAAGATCTTTGGATGTTTGTGTTTTGTGATGGTGCCTGGAGAGATAAGAAACAAGCTAGAAGGTAATAGTTCAAAGGCAATGTTTATTGGATATTCATCAAGTCAGAAAGGATACAAGTGCTATGATCCTAACACAAGGAGAGTGTTAGTATCTAGAGAAGTGAAGTTTGTTGAAAAAAAAGGATACTATGAGGAGCAGACTCAAGATGATTTGAAAGATCTCTCTTCTGATAGAGCTGAAACATTGAGGATTATCCTAGAGGGTCTTGGAATCAACATGAATCAAGGTGGAAGAAGCACTACTCCAGTACCGGATCATCAGACCTCCAATCTTGACCATGAGGGGGGGAATGAAACAAGAACTCAAAACCGTGAAGAGACAAGTAGAGAAGAGAGTTCTGGTTCTCATGATCAAGCTGTGGAATCAAATGATCAACAAGAAGCTGAAGAGAGTCAGCTAAGGGAAGAAGGAGCTGAAGCAAGTCAGCTAGGAGAAGAAAGATCTGAACCAAGTGTGCTGCCACAAGAAGAAGAACAAGAGATGGCGCTAGAAGGACCAGTGTTGAGAAGAAGTACAAGGCTGAGAAAGGATCCTTCCAGTTGGGTAAACACAAGAGTGTACTACAATGCCCAAGCTGTGAAGCATCCTACTCAGGCGGTGTGTTCTTTTGCTAAATATCCAGAAGCACATTGTGCATTCATGGTAAACTTAGATGAGAATTACATTCCAAGAAGCTATGAAGAGGCAATGAAGGATAAGGAATGGAAGGAATCAGTAGGAGCTGAGGCAGGAGCTATGATCAAGAATGATACATGGTATGAGAGTGAACTACCAAAAGGGAAGAAGGCAGTATCTAGTAGATGGATCTTCACAATCAAATACAAGGCTGATGGGCAGATTGAGAGGAAGAAGACTAGATTAGTAGCAAGAGGGTTCACTCAAACATATGGAGAGGATTACATTGAGACATTTGCACCAGTAGCCAAGTTACATACCATTAGAATTGTACTAAGCTTGGCAGTTAATCTTGGATGGGGATTGTGGCAAATGGATGTGAAGAATGCATTCTTACAAGGAGAACTTGAGGATGAAGTCTACATGTATCCTCCACCTAGTCTTGAACATCTAGTGAAAAGAGGGAATGTACTGAGGCTAAAGAAGGCTCTATATGGTTGAAGCAATCACCAAGAGCTTGGTACAACAAGTTGAGCACAACTCTGAACGGCCGAGGTTTTAAGAAGTCAGAATTGGACCATACTCTCTTTACCCTCACTACTCCCTCAGGTATGGTTGCTCTCCTTGTGTATGTGGATGATATCATTATCACAGGGAGTGATAAGGAAGGTATCAAAGCAACCAAGGAGTTTCTAAAGTCTATGTTTGAAATAAAAGACTTGGGAGAAATGAAATACTTTCTTGGAATTGAGATTTGTAGATCCAAGGAAGGTTTGTTCATGTCCCAAAGGAAGTATACACTTGATCTTTTGAAAGGTGCAGGTGCTTATGGAGGCAAGACAGCAAGGATGCCAATGGAGGATGGCTACAAAGTACCAAGAGAGGGGGAGATTGAAGACATCAAGCCATTTCATGATCCTAAACTCTATAGAAAATTTGTTGGCAAATTGATTTACCTACCATCACAAGACCTGATATATGTTTTGCTGTGAATCAGGTGAGTCAACACATGCAGCTTCCCAAGGAACATCATTGGCACATGGTGGAGAGGCTACTAATGTATCTGAATGGCTCGCCGGATCAAGAGTATGGATGGGGTGCAATGGAAGCACAAAAGTAGTGAGCTATTGTGATGCAGATTGGGCAGGTGATAGAGCTGACAGGAGATCAACAACCGACTATTGCACATTCATTGGAGGCAACTTGGTGACTTGGAAGAGTTAGAAACAGAAGGTGGTGTCATGCTCAAGTGCAGAAGCTGAGTATAGAGCTATGCTGAAGCTTACAAACGAGCTAGTTTGGATCAAGGGCATCTTGAAGCATTTGGAGATAAAACAAGACACTCCAATGACAATGCATTGTGACAACCAGGTGAATTGTCCTAGGAGTCATCTGGCATGTTATACTAGGAGTGAAGATCAGTTGGCTGATGTATTCACCAAGGCTGCAAGGCAAAAGACAATGGAGTCCATTCATATTAGATTGGGCCTCATTGATCTTGGGAAGAGAAGCAGCTGATCCTCTTAGTCATGAGATCTTTACTCTTTTTCCTCATTAAGGTTTTGTCCCAATGGGTTTTCCTTAGTGAGGTTTTTAATGAGGAAGATCTCATGGCTGTTCAAGCTTAGACTTTCACAAAGCTAAGCTTGAGGGGGAGTGTTGAGATGAGTTGAAGATATGAACATGAAGAGATAAGAAGTGGAAGAGAAGAGGAGGAGAGAATGAGGGGACTTTGGGCAAGCATGGTACGGACGTCCGTACAAGGCCGTACATGGCCGTACCGTCCGTACCAAATGCCTCGACCAAAAGTTACCTAACCTCGACCAAGTGAAACGGAACAAGTAGATGTTACCTTGAGGGCTTAGTGGAGAGGATCAGACCGTTGAAAGGATAAGGGGCGCGCGGTGCCAGGCTGGAACAGTCTGGAAAGCTAAAAGCACCTTTAGTCCAAGATGCCATAAGCGTGTGGTGCATCCTAGTGGTTGATTGAATCCATTGCCTTGACTCCACACGGTTCAGTAGTGCCCATTTCCTCTCTTATAAACCTTGTGTCCTTCTTATAAATATGTAACCTCACTCATTAATAAAATCAAGCAAGTTATGAGTCTCTCTTAGTCTTTATTCTCACAATGATTCTATGCTAGACTCCTAATCTCATTTCATACTCAAATCTCTTCTAAAACACTTCTAGTCTTTCTTATTTACTCAGATTACTCTACTCAATCCTAAAAGTGATAATATATACTAAAGGAAGAAGCATGTTTTCGAAATCCATCTAAGAGGATAAGATAAGCATGTGTAGTCAAAGACCAGGCTGTTAATCCATGGCTGAGATTGCTCACATGCTTCTAATAGTGCTAAAGCAATCTTCTCTTTCCAGCTTTGACAAGCCTGTCCAAGTCTCCTCTCTTATCCCTTCCCATACTCAGATCAAGTGTAGACAACCTAAGGTAATCCTCTCCTTGCCATCCGAGTTACCCTGGTTGAATATGGTAACTTCTTTAGTTACCACAGTAACAATAAAGTTACTGTGGTAACTCTCCAAAGTTACTGTCTGCTCCAAATCTCTTCCTCTCTCAATATATCAACTCTTTATTCTCTCATCTCAACAAGGGCACGTCTTACAGAGATTGTCTGTCAAGCTTCAGGAGGGTCTTAAGAAGTCAAGAACTGATCTTATGGCTGTGCAAGATTGGGTTTACGTCCAGGAGGGACTTAGACACCATTTGGAGAATATTTGGTTGAGACAGTAACTCCAAGTTACCACAGTAACTTTGGAGAGTTACCACAGTAAGAGAACACAAAACTCTTAAGAAAAGACAAAAACTCTTAAGAGAAGAAGACAAAGGAGAGGCTGGCAATGTGACAGGCATGGAAAGGAGAGTCCCTTGCTGTAAAGTAAAAGCAAAAGAAGTGGGCAGATTCATGGGCCTTAGCTAGCCAATAAGGAGCCAGCCTTCCCTTGACCAGATTCAAATGGACCAATTATCCATCAGGAAGAGTCATCCACGACCAAAGACCATCTTTCCATCTCATCCATCCATTTAAATTTCAAGTATAACAGCCCTTAGATTTAGGTTTATGATTGCAAGTTGTAAAGAGCATATATAAAGCTCATAAGTGATGTTTTGTAACTCTTAAGTGAGTAAGGGGGTTTCCCCTCTCCTTCTCTAATCTGAAACACTTCTCTTAGTCTCTCTAGTCTCTCATCATGAATCTCTACACACACACGTTCTCAGTCTTGTTACTAATCTCTTAAAAAACACTTAGACACACAAAACACTCATTAAACTTACTTTCTCTCAAATCTCTTCCAAGCTCTCTCTCTTTACCCATTTGGGTTTCACACACACATACAACCTTGAGTACTCTTAATTCTCATACAAATCAGGTGATTCCAGTTTCCAAGTTGGAATAGCACAGCTACTTCTTCGTCGTTCTAATCAGACCAGGATGAATCACTTTTTGAAAAAGCTTGGTTTGGATACATAAAGTGGTGGAGAATCACCAGGAAGTTGAATAAATCTCATAGGAGTTGGAATGAAGAAGTTATCCCACTTTCAAATTCATCTGGTTTCCAGTTTATCCGTGTCCTAGCAGTTCTTCGGAATAGCAAACAAGAAATCACTTTGTCGTTTGATTGGATAAATAAAGAAGACACCAGAGGAATGAATCTCCTGGAGTGGAATGAAAAGTTATCCCATTTCAAATACAAAAGTGGGGGGTTGAGAATCCAGAAAAGTTGAATAAATCTCATAGGAGTGGGATAATATTGGAATGAAAAGAAGTGTGATCATCCCACTTTCAAAAGATCAGGTTGATTGCAGTTTTCAGTTTCTAGAGTGTGTTTGTGGAATAGAAGAATAGCTTCTTAAGAGAAGAAGAAGGTAAAGTTCATAATTGATTTAAGAAAAAGCTAAAATGATATATGAGGAGATAGGCTGATAAATAAGCTGAAATCTAGGCAGTGGAGTCAGGTAGCTTGCTGAACTTTCTTGGAAATGGGGTTGTGTTTCCTCACTTCTTGCTATAGTAAAAGCTTTTCCCCTTTCAAGCAGCTATCCTCTTCCTTCTTTTCTTCGTCTTCGTCTTTAAATCAAATGGGAAAATCCGCAACTTGTTAAAGCTTGATTGAATACAAAGTTGTGATGGAAAAACTCCAAAGTTGTAAACAAAGTTTTGTGTTAAAGAAGTGTGTTTCTAATAATGAAAGAACTATTAAGTAAAGTTTAGAGAGAATAGCGAGAGAGTTCAGAATCTAGAGAGAGAGACCTCAAACTTCAAAACTCCAACTAAACATATTAATTGATTTAATAAATTCAGAGATCCAAGATATATATGAAGAGATAAGAAAGGCTGATAAGTGAATTAATCGAAACCATAAGCATGTGGAGTCACTTGCAGGAAACAGGGAGTACGAGCTGGAACTCACTTCCTTTGAAAAATTGCTTGGTTTTGTGTTTGTATTAAAGTTGTGATCCACAGAAGTTGCCTCATTCCGCCCCTATCACACAAGTAATAAAGGCATTTTCTTTTCCTTCCAGGATTTCCCCTAGCTCAAGACAGCCTCTCCATGTGCTCCTTATCCTCTCCAAATACCCT
>NW_026014210.1:0-11799 GCF_020379485.1 Brassica napus
AAGTAAAACCGGAATGGAGTTTTTGTCGGGCAAAAAGAATCGCAAGGATGTTCCCGTCAAAATCGACCCCATCCCATCATCTAATAAATTTTCCGGCCAAAACCGTAAAAAAAGTTTTATCTGCCAAAACCGCAAAAACGAGGTTCCGATCGACTAGAAGATATTATTTTCCCGCAAACCGCAAAAATCGAGTTTTCCAACCAAAACAAAAAAAAAAAATATATAAAATAAAAAAAAAAATTCTGTAAAAAAAAAAACAACTTAACATTTTCTAAAAATTGCAACTTGTTTTTATATTAAAGCTCACATAATGATATTAATATTTTAATGATATTTAGAGAAATAAGATAATACTTTGGATACCCATGGTTCAATATAATTATATTGGGTTATTTCTTGTTTGGGCACATTCGGAAATGTTTTACTATTCTTTTCTTTAGTTGGTTGTACTTGGGTGTGCTTTCTTTGATCGACACATTCATAGAACCCTTCTTAATCCAGTCGCTTAATCGACTACTACGGCCTGGGGATGCCTGAGGGAAATTTTTAAAAGCGCTATAATTGCTAGTGTCGAACATAGATTATATTTAGATATCTTAAATAAATATCAGGGTAGTGAATAGGAAGTATTTACAGGTTATGTTTGTTTTAAATTGTATATTATGGACATTGGATCGGTTTTCTTCGAAGATTTTTTGTTTGTCGGTTTTAACCACGTTCAGGTTCGGTTATGACACTTCGGGTTCGGATATGTTTTTGGTACCACCTTCAGAAAAGACCCTTTCGGATATTTTTTAATTTACCACTTCGGAACTTAATACAGATCGGATATTTGGGTTTGTTTTGAGATGAGATTCGGATCTGTTCGATTCGGATTCGGTTTTTTGGTTCGGGTTCGATTCGGATTTCGGGTTGCGGATATTATGCCCATGCCTAATTCTGGTGCTGGAGCACTAATCGTCGTGTCTCTGAAGATGATATCGAAGAAGCTTCCAAAGCCCTTATTGATGTATGTCGGTATGTGCCCAATCTAAGAATCTAAGTAATTTAATCGCACTGAGGAAGTACTTCTATTGCGTTGCCAAGATGGTTTATTTCATTTGGCTATGGTTGTAGTTTTTATTTCATTGATCGTTTTTAATAACGAAGTTCGTCTATTGATTCTCTAGAGTTGAATAATTGTCAAGTTACTACGATGCAAAACCCATATATCAATATTTAGTTCATTAACATGAGTTATGAACTAATAAGTTCACAAGGTCCATCCCATGGGACGAGACCCACTAGGCCACTAATATACTCTCACATTATTTACAGGAATTATTAGAAGACAGAAACATGGGACAATAACTTGTGAGTTTGCTACTCTGAACATTAATACACCTTGTAACCACAGACTGCCAAATACACGTGAAGCATTCACGAATTAATTTGAAACAGAGATATGCTAAACGAGTTAGAGCATCTTTATCCCTAAAACCCCATTTGGGTTCTTATTATTTTTCTTTTCCTGATTTAAAAAAAAAAAAAATTAAAATCGAATCAATCGTGGGCGCCGTCCACGTGTCAGTGGGACCCGCGAACAGTGCAAGAGAGCGCTCCTTATTTTGTGAGTTTTGGCAACGTTTCTTGTTGTTTTGTGGGGCCCACACCAACTTTTTTTTGTAAAAACCCTCCCGAAAGACTTGGGAAAAAGATGCTATATTAAAAGCCTTAGAGCATCTTTATCCCTAAGGTTTCTTATTTTTTTTTTTTTCTGATTAAAAAAAAAAAAATTAAAAAGCGCACCAATGGTGGGTCGCTACGTGTCGGTGGGACCCGTGAACAGTACAAAAAACAACACAACACACGTCTCTTATTTTGCACACTTAGCATACGGTTTTTTTCTGAAACGTGGTCCCCCCCTCTTTAGAGACGCTCAAAGTGAGCAATAAAGATGCTCTTAGATGTCAAAAAAATTAGATACGGTACATGTAACACCCCCGAACCGTCCTAGACATATGGTCGACCAACCGGCCAACAATCAAACAAGAACATGACCGATCGACCTTCCAACACCCAGGGTTAGAGATGAATGAGCCAACCGGCCAGCCAACAATCAAACAAGAACATGACTGACCGTCCAACCCAACACCATGGTCCGAAAGTGCTACGTGACGGGTTAGGGACGATCCGGTCAGAGTCACAAAATTTACTACATGACCTCGACCATTCATCCACTAACTCGTCCGCTGCGCCAAGGCACAAGGCTTTGCAACACGTACCTAGAGTAAGCGTTTTCCGTTAGATCGAGGCCTAAGGCTTTTCAACCCCCGTACTACGACCTAACGTTGTGTTAGACCGGACTAGTCAAATATCAGAGTACTCATGAAGCGCATATAAAAAATTACTTTTGTTGATTCAAGAAATATTCATACATTGAATAATTCAAGACTGGGCGGCCTAATCCAAATCGAGTCAACTTAACACAATTAACAATACCGTTTACAAAGGCATGAAATCCAAAAATCCACCGGCGGTCCTAACGTCCAGCACCAAGCTATCCGATCATCCTTACCTAAAGCGACCTGCAAAAAAACAACGGAGTTGGATGAGTAATCTAGTATTACTCAGTGAGCTGGCGCCTCTACCCCCAACCTAGACTCTAACCCAGAACCCAAAATAACAATCAATCTAGCCCTAGCATGCAATAAAAGCTAAGGCTAAACAAACCGTTACTAAGTTAGATTTGGCCTCATGTCATGATCTAGCTTCAAGTAGCGGGAACCTGCATTAAAACAAGTCAACAACCAATCCCTAGTTAACCATATATACACTTCAGTTCAGTACTCATGTAGTGTTAGACACTTAGATTATACAAGTATCATTAACTGGTTGACCAACAATCATACAAGAACATGATCGGCCACCCAATGATACCGCATAGCTTTAATATCCACCACCCTTCACAAGCAATCGTTCAAACACATACATGCCAACGTCAGGCATACAATAACCAAATACACACCAAGCCTAATCCGGTACCTAAACCAGACTTAGGACATGATATCAGAACCTGCAAACAAATCAATCAACAACCACAACACACAACAATAATAAGATAGTAACTACCAATGACTCGATCTTACTCGTAACACCGTATATTGGTGCTACATTAACTCGAGGGTTCCATAACCCTCTACGACACACTAACACAACACTCTAACCTAGGCCATGGTGACTTCGTGTTCCTCCTCTCTATCGGAAATATCCTATTCTCCCTACCACAAAGGCCAGAAGAAGGAACTTTCAACCGACTGCGGCCCACAGTCCTTCGGGTCATCCGCGCGACAACCCCAGTCCTTCGGATCACTGTCACATTACACCGTCGTGTAAACACACCATAGGACATGACCCCGTTCGTCTGAGTCTTCCCGATCCAGCGAATAAGGGGTTTCCTTGAACCCGCTGGGTACGAGCCGAGGAAACACTAATCACCCCTAAACAAGCCTAGTATGGGCGGGTTACGCACATACTGTCGGCAACACACACAACACAAACTCAATCTAGAACCTAACCTAGAGATAAAGTTCCAGATGCTAACTAGACACTCGACTCCACCAAGAGTAACCAATAGTACCAGTAATCCGGCCTATATGGCCTAAGACCACTAAAACCAACAATTAAATAATAATATCAATACTAAACAACTCAATCAATCCGTTACCCAAATAGTTTGGTCTCCTGCTATGACACTATCTTTAAAGATAACGGAACCTGCACTCAACCATATCAACACACAAGAATAGAAACATGATGCATCCTAGCCCTAGTCCTAGTCAGGTTATTAACTCAGTATTAATTCCATTCATCTCAGCTTAGCCCATGCTAAACTGAGTCCGGTTACATAAATAAAATAACCCTAAGGACTCTACCATTCAATAGCGTGATCATTCTAATCTATATGCGACTTGATCTACCTACCCTAAATTCCAAGTGGAATTTACAGAAAACCAACTCACAGTGTTCTAGGCGAGAAGCAGCTGGTTGATCGGAGCGGACTTAGGACTGAAAACCCAGATGAACATCTTGACTGGACGGACTTAACTGATATCGACTTCGACACACCTCGGCTTCACCATGAAGAAACTGACAGGCCTCAACAGACTGATCTGGACTCGGACAGAACCTCTTTAGCTTCTGGACAGTTCTTCGGACTTCCCGGTGGAGTATCGAGCAGAACTTCGACTGATCTGAACCCGTAGACTTGAACTAACTCCGGACAGCACTTTCGCTTGATCATCAAAGGAACTGACTGGCCTGACGAATTCATTTGGACAGAACCTTCCCTAGACGCGGACTCGAAATCAGTAGAGAACTGACCTCTAAAACTCTCTAAAACTCTCTAAATAGCTCAGAATCACTTGCTTTCTTTTTCTACTTTTCTCTCACGTTTTTTACTTATTTTTGGACAGGTATGGATGTGAAGAAATGAGCTGGGGTCGTGGGGTATTTATAGAAGACAGCAACCAATCAGTTTCAGGTTGGTGGCAGCCCGTGTGTCGCTTTGCGGCTCCGGACGCATGAGCGGCGGCACCTCGTGCTCCACATGGCTGGCTGCATGTCTCAGCCTCATGCAGGACGACACACCTCCTCCCACATGTCAGGATGCATGCCTGGTGCATGCAAGACGCCACACCAGTACACACATGTCGATCAGCATGCTTCGGTTGCATGCGCGGAGACACCTCGTGCTTGGTCGATCCACCTCGTGCTTCTATATGTCAGGCTGCATGTACTGCTTCCATGCACGGCGACACCTCGAGCTTCTGGAGACAGTCAGCTTTTTAGATGCTTGACACCACGTTCTGAACCCATGCAACGAGCCACCTCGAGCTTCTCGGTCCATTCGCCTGATTTTGGTCTTTCCGGCAAATTTCTGATCCGTGATCCATCCTTAATATTTTTCCGCTCCCGTTCTGATGAGCTGAATATTTTTAATAAACTCCAATCTGAACTCTGACCTTGGCGGTAAATATTTCCCGTCCCTCCTTTGGCATGATCGAAAACTTCCATAATACCGAAATTAGGGTTTTCGTCCAATTTCGGTTTTTCCGTCGTGCTTCGATCCCGTCGTGCTTGCTTCCCGTCCTGCTTAATTTCCCGTCCTGCTTCCAATGTCTTCGAAATAATATTCCCACTGATACGAAGTTTCGCGGAAAGCTTCGTCCTGAAGAAACGTCATTATTCTAAAACCGTCGAGCTTCTAAACCGTCGTGCTTCCAAAAATGTGATGCTTCCAAAACGTCGTTCTGATCAGTGTAAGACATCTTCTAACTATGGCCGAGCACACTTATTCGATTCATAGTTCACTCACGATCACTTCTTCGACCACCACGTACTTTAAACTTCTCGATCGATCCTTATCACCCGCCGACTCGACCACCACAATGATACTCGACCATTCTCTTCTTCTTTTTTTTTTTTTTTTTTAACGGTTCTACAGTACAGTTCAGTAGGACATGATCTTTGACGCATATCTCATTACATCTGATACACTTATAAAGTTGCACACTATCACAAAATTCATTAAGTTGGAAATTAACCTGAAAAGAGAATTAAAATCTTGATACAAAAAATGCTCTTTAAAATTAAGAAAAAATAGAAAATAAATTACTACGTGTAAAGAAAACAAACAAAATCATTATTTTAATATGTCCAAAATGTAATTTTATAGTTAAACTAAGTTAGTAATTAAAAAGACAAAATAAAAATTATTAACAGTTAAAGATCATATTATATGCTAAGAAAAATATAATTTCAAATTATGACGATTAAATTATCGGATGTTCTTTTTAAAAAATTTTTAGAAGAATTAATTTTTGGAATAATATGAAAGACCGGAAAAAGAGAATTATGTTGTTTCAGTCATTTAAGTATTTAACATATAGCTTATAATCAAACCGGGGTCGGTTACCGAATTGAACCGGTTATTACAATAAACAAGCAAACCGACTCTACCTCCGAGCTCCTTTATAAGCCACTTAAACTCACAAGTCCCTCCCTCTCATTCTCGCGTCTCATTCTCCGCGTCTCATCTAAAAAAAGGATCTTAGAGTGTCTTTCAGTATTTTTTTTGAAGCTCAGATCATTTTTGGCACTAGGAGAATGTGTTTATATTGATGAAAATTTAATTTTCTTGCAGACAATCTACAAAATTAGTTTTGGACAGATTTATGTGAGTAAACCCATGATGACAGAGTCTGATGGAGAGATGGCCACCTTGTCCCTAAGGCTGCAAGGTTGAGAAACCTCACCTACTCGGCTCTTTGTGTGTCGATGTTAGCAAGAGAGTTTAAGAAAGGGCATGATGGTGTGGAAGTTACGGAGACACAGGATTTTACCAAGTTTTCATTGGAAAGGTCCGTGAACTTTGTTTTTTGCAATATTATATAAGCGGCTTGCTTCTCCTATACGGTTCTGACTCTAGATATGTTTTCTTCCTTCTTTTGATTTTTTTTTAACTGTAGGTTCCCATCATGCTCCGGTCTAGTTACTGTACCTTGCATCATCAGAATTCGGAGAAAGATTTGACAGAGCTTGGAGAATGTCCTTATGATCAGGCGGATACTTCATTATTAATGGCAGTGAAAAGGTTCTGATTGCTCAAGAGAAGATGAGTACGAACCATGTTTATGTGTTCAAGAAGAGACAGCCGAATAAGTACTCGTATGTCGCTGAAGTCCGTTCCATGGCGGAAACCCAAAATAGACCTCCGAGCACAATGTTTGTGCGTATGCTCTCTGGCTCGAAAGGGGTAAGAGAAAGCTCTATTTGAGTTTCTTTAGATTCTAAGATAATGTTAAATGGATGGATGCAGGGTTCATCTGGACAGTATATTCGATGTACTCTTCCATATATCAAGAAAGAAATTCCTATTATCATAGTATTTCGTGCATTGGGGTTTGTTGCCGATAAGGACATATTGGAACGTATATGCTATGAGTTTGGAGATACTCAGATGATGGAGTTGCTCAGGCCTTCCTTGGAAGAAGCTTTTGTGATTCAAAGTCAGCAGGTAAACCATTGATCCTACGTACATTTGGTTAATATTATGTTTATTCTGGCTCTTCTGTTGTTGGGAGAATTAATCCTGATGATTTTCGTATTCCTTCAGGTTGCCCTTGACTATATTGGAAAACGTGGTGCGCCTGTTGGTACACCCAAGGACAAGAGGATAAAGTATTATATATATATCTAAAACCAATTAAGTTGGCATTATGATCTATGATATCAACTATTGAGATATTGATACTGGAGGTTTGCAATATTATCATTGCAGGTATGCAAGAGATATCCTTCAGAAAGAAATGTTTCCTCATGTAGGAGTTGGGGCTTTTGAGACGCCAAAAGCTTACTACTTCGGGTACGTATTCAGCTCACTCGTGTTCTTTGAGTTTCATAGTGCTTTGTGTTTCTCATATTATGCAGTAACCCTCAGGCTTATCATACACCGGCTGCTGCGTTGTGCACTTGGCCGAAATCCAGAAGATGATAGGGATCATTATGGTAACAAAAGGCTGGATCTTGCTGGTCCTTTACTTGGAGGGCTGTTTAGAATGGTTTGTTACCAGTCCCATAATTGCATTTTTGAAAAAAAAATTAAAGAATTTTTAAAATCATTTTAGTTGATCTCTTACTGACTTAAAATCTTCTTTAATGTAGCTTTTCAGAAAGCTAACGAGGGACGTGAGATCTTATGTTCAGAAGGTCTGTTACATATTTACTCTTTCTTAACCCGAGGACTTTAATTCTAGTTTTTTATTCTGTGTTTGGAAGTCTGATTCATGTCGCTATAACAGTGCGTTGACAATGGCAAAGAAGTCAATCTTCAATTTGCCATTAAGGCTAAAACAATTACCTCTGGCTTGAAATATGCTCTTGCTACTGGGAACTGGGCCAGGCAAACGCTGCTGGCACAAGAGCTGGAGTCTCTCAGGTTAGGATACTTCTTTTTTTTTTTTTTGTTTTCAGGCCAAATAATATTTTGATATATGTTTATTAGGTTTACAGTTTTGGTCCATTATGGTTTATTGCTTGATCTACATGGTTCTCAAGTCTTTACTTCTACCAGGTTCTAAATCGGTTAACATATGCCTCCACTTTGTCACATCTGAGGCGTCTCAATTCTCCTATTGGGCGTGAAGGTAAAAGCCTTGTTTTTTTCAGACATTTCTACTTTGTCTCGGCTTATCTGCTAGTGCAGTTGGTGTAGTGTATTTTAGTCAGGGTTCATTTTATTATCCACATCCTTGCAACTTAGGTTCACCTGTAGTTCTGGTTTTTCCACTTGAATGTTAATGAATTTTTATATGCCAGGAAAATTGGCAAACCAGACAAGACACAACACAACTCACAATGGGGTATGATGTGCCCTGCTGAAACACCTGAAGGACAGGTATAGTTGTTGCATTTACATAAATAATAATGTTTTGGGTTTCAGTTTAGTTCCTTTGCTGACTGTGGATTTGCTTTGCCAGGCTTGTGGTCTAGTGAAAAACTTGGCGCTCATGGTCTATGTGACAGTTGGGTCAGCTGCTTATCCCATATTGGTATTTTTGGAAGAATGGGGACTTGAGAATCTTGAGGTCTGTAGCACTACACAGTCAGTTTCTTTGCCACTTTGTTTCATGTGTTTACTCAAGGTCTTAACTTTGATTGTAGGAAATATCCCCAGCAGATATACCCCAAGCCACAAAAATCTTTGTCAATGGAAAGTGGGTTGGAATTCATCGAATTCCTGACATGTTGGTTAGAACGTTGAGACTTTTGAGGAGAAGGGTAAGCATGCAGTTTATTTCACATTTTAGTCAATAAAATGCTACTTTTGTGCAAGTGATGTATTAATTTTCCTCTTGCAGAATGATATTAACACTGAAGTTAGCGTTGTTAGAGATATTCGTCTGAAAGAGCTCCGGATATACACTGACTATGGTCGCTGTAGTCGTCCCTTGTTTATTGTGGATAATCAGAGGCTCTTAATAAAGAAGAAAGATATATATGCTCTGCAACAAAGGGTAAAGTTTATAGTCTTTCGTTCTCAAAGTACGTTTTGTGGTAACTTCAGTGTACCAATACTCGTTTTCATAACCCAGGAAAGTGCAGAAGAGGATGGTTGGCATCATCTACTTGCAAAGGGGTTATAGAATATGTAGACACACAGGAAGAGAGACTACTATGATATGATATCCTATCAATGTGAGTAATTAGAATGTCTGAAAATGTGAATAAATGCACTTTTGGGGGCATTCATTGGCACAGAAAACTCATTCTTAATTTCGTTTCAGGATCTGGTTCAAGCTAGGCTCCGTCCCGACGAGGCATATTCTGACACTTACACACATTGTGAGATTCACCCTTCTTTGATATTGGGCGTGTGTGCTTCAATCATACCGTTTCCCGACCATAATCAGGTTTCGCTCTCTTTAATTTACCTATCTATGAGAAGCAATTTAGTTATGTTAAAAGCTAAATTTATGCTAACTACCAAGTGTACCTTTCCTGCCACTTTTGATGAATTAGTCACCCCGTAATACATACCAATCTGCTATGGGAAAGCAAGCTATGGGAATATATGTCACCAACTACCAATTCCGCATGGTATGTTTTGTGGTCTCTTTCTGCCATCTCTTGTTATAACACTACAATGCTTTAATGATACTAATGTAATTGTTATGTAAACCAGGATACCTTAGCCTATGTTCTATATTACCCTCAAAAGCCTCTGGTCACCACAAGAGCTATGGAGCATCTTCACTTTAGGCAACTTCCAGCAGGAATTGTGCGTTATTTTGCTTTAAGTCTTTCAGAATCCAGCTTTTACTCTTCTCTCAATTCTCTCAGACGTTTTTTCTTCGTCTTGTGTAGAATGCTATTGTTGCCATTTCTTGCTATTCTGGATATAATCAGGAAGATTCTGTCATCATGAATCAGTCTTCAATAGATCGTGGTTTCTTTCGATCCTTGTTCTTCCGGTCTTACAGGTGAATATACCATATACTTGTGGACATTTGCTTTCGATCTTTCCATTTAATTTATACTGCAATCTTTCTCCTGGCAGAGACGAGGAGAAAAAAATGGGGACCCTTATCAAAGAAGACTTTGGGCGCCCAGACAGAGGAAATACACTGGTAAGACACGTGCGGTTCATATTTTCTGTGCTGCTTTTTGTTAGTGGAGTTTATTAACACTTAGAAATTCTCCTGCAGGGTATGCGACATGGTTCTTATGAGAAATTGGATGATGATGGTCTCGCACCTCCTGTAATTAAATGATTTATTCTTCCTTTAATGGTTAAATCTGATATGATTAGATGATTAGTGCTAGAAAGCGTATCATATAATTTTTTAAATATTTTGTGGTATAGGGTACTAGAGTTTCAGGTGAAGATGTAATCATTGGGAAAACCACTGCAATATCCCAAGACGAGGCTCAAGGACAAACATCACGATACACCAAACGTGATCACAGTATAAGCTTGCGTCATAGTGAATCTGGCATGGTGGATCAGGTAACTTCAGAAACGATGAATCTGATAATATTTTATTTAAACGAGGAGCTGGGGTTCTGGAAGTTCTCTAATTTTTTCAACTTGTGAACTTCTTGTAGGTGTTATTGACCACAAATGCAGATGGTTTGAAGTTCGTGAAAGTGAGGGTTAGGTCCGTTCGTATTCCTCAAATTGGAGACAAGTTCAGTAGTAGACATGGTCAGAAGGGAACTGTTGGCATGACATACACACAGGAGGACATGCCTTGGACGATTGAAGGCGTTACTCCTGATATAATCGTGAACCCACATGCTATCCCGTCTCGGATGACAATTGGACAGCTGATTGAGTGTGTCATGGGAAAAGTGGCAGCTCAGATGGGTAAAGAAGGAGACGCCACTCCCTTTACAGATGTCACGGTAACTTGCATTTTATTCCTTGGCTCCTTGTTTAGTTGTGACTTGGGTATAAATCTGACGCATTGTGGTGTGCCTTTAGGTGGACAATATAAGCAAAGCTCTCCATAAATGTGGGTACCAAATGCGTGGATTTGAGAGAATGTACAATGGCCACACAGGCAGATCACTCCCAGCGATGATATTCATTGGACCAACCTATTACCAAAGGTTGAAGCATATGGTTGATGACAAGATCCACTCTCGTGGACGAGGTCCTGTGCAAATCTTAACAAGACAACCGGCTGAAGGACGATCCCGTGACGGTGGACTGCGTTTTGGAGAAATGGAGCGAGATTGCATGATTGCACATGGTGCTGCTAGCTTTTTGAAAGAGAGGCTGTTTGATCAGAGCGATGCGTATAGGGTACATGTGTGTGAAACCTGTGGGCTCATCGCCATTGCAAACCTGAAGAATAATACTTTTGAATGCAGAGGTTGCAAGAACACAACAGATATTGTTCAGGTAAGGTTTCAAATTGTGTTTTTTTTTTCCAATCTCGTTAATGCTCATTTGTGTGATGGCATGTTATCTACTTATCTTTGACAGGTTCACATACCATATGCTTGCAAATTACTCTTTCAAGAGCTTATGTCAATGGCGATTGCGCCACGGATGCTTACTAAAGACCTGAAATCAGCTAAAGGCAGGAAGTGAGGAGCTTCCTTTTTCTCTTTGGCTCTCGTATCTCTGTGACAAAACTACAACTCAAACTTGTGTATCGTTCATTTGGTATTTATTCTGAAACTAGAAACTAGAGAGGTATATTTTACCAAAAAAAACTAGAGAGGTATATATACTGTAGAAATTATTAA
>NW_026014211.1:0-38384 GCF_020379485.1 Brassica napus
AAGCATCTCTCTTCACCTTGTGCTCCTCCTTAGCTCCTGAACTTGTTCTGTTGACTTGAAGAAAAGAAATGGAGTGGTGAAGGGTTAGTTGAGATTGAGTCTTGAGCAAGAATAGGGCAAGACCTCCGGAGATTATCTATGAGACTTTAGGAGTGTTTGAAGTGTCCAGAAGTGCTCATATGGCTGTGCAAAGATAGGGCCAAGTCCGGAGGGACTTAGAAGAGTGTTTTGGGAGCAAATGGGCAGTGTGCATACTTAGGGCGAGCATACGGATGGTACGGACCTGTACGGATCCGTACGGACCGAGACAACCCGAGGAAACACAACTTGGCCATTTGAGATGTTTTGAGGTGGTGCAAAGTCCGGGACAAGATGTGCAAGCTTAGGGCATGATCAGAACATGTCCGGGAGACTTTGTGCATACTTAGGGCTGATAAAAAGAAGTCTGGTCGTGAAGCATCAAAAGGGAATCAAGAAGATCCTTTGTGGAGGCAAGCGGCCAATGAGAGCAAAGATGGAGCTGATTGGTTACTTTGGAGGATGTACAGGCTGGCTTTGGCTGTAAAGCCAAAAGGAGCCACGACCATGAACATGGTCTGAATGAAGGCTTGATACATGGGAGCCTATAAGGAGCCAATGGGAGAACAGCCTTCCCTTTGACCAGTTTGAATAAACCAATCAGACATCAACTAGCTCTCCTCCAATCAAGACATCTCACACAGATTGCAATCTCAACTCTCCATCCTGGCCATCCATTTATATTCAGTCATTTCTATCCATTAGATTTAGGTTTATGAGAATGCAAAGTTGTAAACCTTATAAAAGGAGATGTAATTGGCGATTTCAAGCCTTAAGGGAGTTTGGGGGATTTCCCCTCTCCACTTCATAATGAAATGTGTTCTTGAATCAGATTCCCTTTAATCTCTCCCTTTCTTATACTCTTAATCTCTCAAAGTCTCTTGTTTCTGATTTAAGTAAACACATAAACACTCTTATAAACTCTCTCTCTAAATCACCTAAAACAAACTCAAATCTTCTCAGCTTGCTCCATTGGAGCTTATACACACACACACCTGAGATCTCTGAAAATCTCATATGGTATCAGAGCCAGGTTCATGTGAACTTGGTTCTTTCTCCGCTGAAGCTCCAAGCTCTCCCCATGTCGTTTGAAGCAAGAAGAAGCTGTCTGTTCTATCCGGCTGTTCAACACCTCAAGAGGCAGGCGTGTTCATCCTGGAGTCCAGAAGCTGTCTGCTGCTGTTCCTCATCATCCCATGTCGCCCTTGAAGAAAGAAGATCCAAGGAAACAAAGGCAATGGAGCGGATTAGCTACCCTCTCTAAGAAAGCCAGTTCCGGGTTCTTGCTATTCAAAGTCCAAGAAGAAGTTTCTCAAGAAGAAAGCTTGCTGCTTGTACTGGTGTGGCGTGTACAACATGGAGAAAGGTGGGAGCTAAGACATGGTGGTTCAAAAGGAAAGGTCCATGGAAGATGGAGGCGTTGGAGTGCACACTAACAACTCAGAATCTGTCCAATGGAATCAAGGATCTATACAAAGGTCCTTGGCTGTAAGAAAGTTCTTTCCTTTGTATAAAGCTTGAGTATATTGACAGGTTGTGTTGTGATTGAAAACTTGTGGATGTTTAAAGATTGCTAGATATGAAATGTTTAGAATCTGTCCCAAGATACTAGAGAGTTGTGAATGGTGATTGAGAGTTGAAAAGCTTGCCTCGGTTCTATAATGATTGTATAGGATGCTAGATGAGTCTGATCCTGTTTACTTTCATTGATTGAAACCGAGTAGTATAATAAAGCTTAGAGTGTTGTTGCTGCCTTAGGTTGATGCACTTGGATTCAAGTCTAAGATGCAGTTAAGGCAGAAGTTAAAATTGCCTAAGTGTCTTGTAATGAATCTGTAGGATCATACTAGAACTTAGAGAGCTAAGCTTGCAATGATTTGAAACTTGGGTGTCTTGTTTGATCTTGCATTGCTTTAGTGAGACATTGGTGTTCAAGCTTGATGTGGAATCAAGGACTGACCCAATGCACTATGTCTAATCTTCTCTGGAGTTTGAGTGGTGTTTCAGGTATACAAGAAGTGTTCTTAGTTCATCACCAATCCAAGAGAAAGAGGAAGGCATTGCCCATTGTCATGAGCAATGGAGAGCGGTTACTGAAGTGGTGATGTGCCACTGGTTAGTGAAGACTCACGGCTGCTCACTTCCAAGCTTGGACCCTCATTCTATCCAAGCTTGAGGAGGGGAGTTAAGTGAGCAAAGAAGGAAGACCATGGCAAGCAACTGATGGAAAGGAGTCATCCGGCTGTGGGAAGAACAAGGGAGTGTTCAGAGCACTCTCGGCTGTGTGAAGATGATGGAGCTACTCTATCAAGGCGGCTTCCAGTGTGAGCAGTCTGAAGAGGGAGCTGAAGGTTCCACAAGCATTCCATGGAGATGGCGAGTTCAGAAGGTGCTGCAAGGGTCTGATGGTGTGATCATGAAGCTGCTCTCCCAAGCTTGACTTGTTCCACATGGTCAAGCTTGAGGGGGAGTGTTGAGAAGAGTTCAAATGATCACAAAGGTGCCGGTTCAAGAAGGTGGACGGCAGTGAGCAAATGTAGAGAATCAAGAAGCTCTCCTTCCAAGCTTGACTTGTTCCACATGGTCAAGCTTGAGGGGGAGTGTTGAGAAGGCTTCTTGATGAGAGCACTTGGCGGTTATTCAAGAAGAAGAGCATACCGGTTTGTGAAGCAAGATGGAGGATGGTGAAGCAATCTCCAAGGCGGCCAGAGCAGAGCAGCCTTGGTACTACAGACTGAGGCATCCGATCATGAAGCTTTAGAACAAGGTGGAAACTCTAGAAGAAGAAGCAGCCAAGGCTCAGCTATTACAAGATGAAGAGTGATGAGCAAGAGAAGATGTGATCTACCTTGCATCACAAGAAGGGGCCGAGATCCAGAGTCTTTGTGTCCCTTACATTGTTGGTAAGGCACAAAGACTCACTGGCCAATCCCTAGGCCTTGGAGGCTTTACTCTTTTTCCCTCATCAAGGTTTTGTCCCAAAGGGTTTCCTTGGTGAGGTTTTTAATGAGGAAGTTCTTCAAGGTTCCAAGCTTGACTTAGGATCAGCTAAAGTCAAGCTTGAGGGGGAGTGTTGACTTGAAGAAAAGAAATGGAGTGGTGAAGGGTTGAGTTGAGATTGAGTCTTGAGCAAGAATAGGGCAAGACCTCCGGAGATTATCTATGAAGACTTTAGGAGTGTTTGAAGGTGTCCAGAAGTGCTCATATGGCTGTGCAAAGATAGGCCAAGTCCAGGAGGGACTTAGAAGAGTGTTTGGGAGCAAATGGGCAAGTGTGCATACTTAGGGCGAGGCAGTACGGATGGTACGGACCTGTACGGATCCGTACGGACCGAGACAACCCGAGGAAACACAACTTGGCCATTTGAGATGTTTTGAGGTGGTGCAAAGTCCGGGACAAGATGTGCAAGCTTAGGGCATGATCAGAACATGTCCGGGAGACTTTGTGCATACTTAGGGCTGATAAAAAGAAGTCTGGTCGTGAAGCATCAAAAGGGAATCAAGAAGATCCTTTGTGGAGGCAAGCGGCCAATGAGAGCAAAGATGGAGCTGATTGGTTACTTTGGAGGATGTACAGGCTGGCTTGGCTGTAAAGCCAAAGGGAGCCACGACCATGAACATGGTCTGAATGAAGGCTTGATACATGGGAGCCTATAAGGAGCCAATGGGAGAACAGCCTTCCCTTTGACCAGTTTGAATAAACCAATCAGACATCAACTTGCTCTCCTCCAATCAAGACATCTCACACAGATTGCAATCTCAACTCTCCATCCTGGCCATCCATTTATATTCAGTCATTTCTATCCATTAGATTTAGGTTTATGAGAATGCAAAGTTGTAAACCTTATAAAAGGAGATGTAATTGGCGATTTCAAGCCTTAAGGGGAGTTTGGGGGATTTCCCCTCTCCACTTCATAATGAAATGTGTTCTTGAATCAGATTCCCTTTAATCTCTCCCTTTCTTATACTCTTAATCTCTCAAAGTCTCTTGTTTCTGATTTAAGTAAACACATAAACACTCTTATAAACTCTCTCTCTAAAATCACCTAAAACAAACTCAAATCTTCTCAGCTTGCTCCATTGGAGCTTATACACACACACAACCTGAGATCTCTGAAAATCTCATATGTTCGTCTTGTGTTTCTTGCCTATCTTCAATTGATTGAGCACCACTCTCATTTGACCCATCAGGATCTACTTCCCAATCTCCACTAGACTGAGTACCACTCTCATCTGAGCCAGTAGACTCTCTTTGCCCATCTCCACTAGACTGAGCACCACTCTCTACTTCCTGTGTCATCTCTTGATTATGCTGGCCTGAATCTTCTTGATTGTGCACTTGCTCATGAGATTCAGTTCCATTCCCCCTCTCATGATCAAGAGGAGTTGTTCTTTCAGCTTCACTAGTAGGATTGGAAGACTCTCTTCTTCCAGATTCCTGATCCTGGGATAACCCTATCCCTAGCTTCTCCAACAGCACCCTCAGTGTTGTTGCTCTATCAGATGGAGCTTGAGACAAATCCTTCAGATTTTCCCACTCCTTTTCTTCATAATACCCTTTGGATTCAATAAACTTCACTTCTCTAGATACCATCACTCTCCTTGCTTCAGGATCATAGCACTTGTATCCCTTCTGAGTGATAGAGTATCCAATAAACATTGCCTTAGTACTCTTTGCCTCCAGCTTGTTTCTCTGTTCTCCTGGAGTCATGACATAGCATACACACCCAAATACTCGTAGGTGATCAATAAAAGGCTTGCTCTTATTCAGCACCTCAAATGGAGACAGATTCTTCAGTATCTTGGTTGGGACCCGGTTGATGAGGTAGCAAGCAGTCTGAACAGCATCTCCCCAAAATCTTTTTGGGACATTTGCATGAAACATCATCGACCTAGCAACCTCCATCAAGTGCCTATTCTTCCTCTCAGCTACACCATTCTGCTGTGGTGTGTAGGGACAACTGGTCTGATGCACAATCCCATGCTTGGCTAGATGACTCTTGAAGGCATTGCTGATGTATTCACCTCCGTTGTCTGATCTCAGTACCTTCACAGTAGCATTGTATTGATTAGATACATATGCTTGGAAGTTCATAAACGCTTCTAGCACCTTATCTTTAGATGGAAGCAATGTGAGCCATGTATACTTAGACTTCTCATCAATGAATGTCACAAAGTATTTATGGCTGTCTCTAGACATGCATGGAGCGGTCCACACATCCGAGTGAACTAGATCAAAGCAATGCTCATAAGTAGTCTTAGATGTTGGGAAAACAGTCCTACAATGTTTTCCTAATATGCATGCTTCACAATCCAAGTGATTGAATGACATATTAGGGATTATCAACTCAATGGCACGAGCATGAGGATGTCCTAATCTAGCATGCCAAGTAATACTATCAATCTTCTCAGCAGTACTACTCAAGCAACTAGAATCAAAGGGATTAGAGGTCTTAGCCAAGTCGAGGTGGTATAGCTGATTTTTGCTGTCTCCTCTGCCAATGACTCTCCCAGTCTTCAAATCTTGAACTCAACTTCATCAGGTCTGAATACTACTTGACAATCAAGATCAATGGTAGCTTTCTTCACAGATAATAGATTTGAAGTGAACTGAGGCATATAGAAAGCAGCCGTGTCCTTCTCAAACAGTTTGAGCTTTCCCACTCCTTCTATTGGGATCATAGCGCCATTAGCTATCTTAACACTCCCTGTTGCAGCCTTGATCTCACTTATAAGCCTCCTATCACTGATCATATGATGACTTGCTCCAGAATCAATCACCATGGGTTTAGAAGCTCCGGATTGTATAGCATGCTTCTTGCTTGCTGTTAAGGCTTGTACATGTTCCATGAACACTCTCCATTCCTTCCTGGTGATGCGATCATCAGCTCCACTCCCTTTCTCCTGCTCTCTTAACACCCCACTGTCTTCTACTGATTCCCCCATGTAGGCTGAGTAAGAACACTCTCCCACAACTCTCTTTCTACCCTTTCCTATGTTGATAGTAGCTTTGGATAGCATTCTGCACCTTCTCTTCTTCCGGAAGCCCTCACTCCTACTCCCGGTTAGCCTCCATGAGCCCTCACTCCTACTCATGGTTAGCTTCTGGAAGCTCTCACTCCTACTCCCAGTTGGCTTCCATGAGCTCTCACTCCTACTCATGGTTAGCCTCTCATCATCTCTCATTATCTCATACGCCCTTCTTATAAGCCCACAAATCTCTTCCATTTCCGGAAGCTGTTCCCCTCTTAGAACCATCTCTACCAGCCACCCATATGATGACTCCATGCTCGCCAAGAGCTTCAAGACCGTCTCTTGCTCTTGTGTAGTATCCCCATCCACATGGGATCTCAACCCTTGTAGTTCAACCCACAAATGTTGTAGCTTCCTCACATGGTTATTGAACTCTTCTCTTCCTGGTTTACCTCCACTGATCACCTTCTTGACTTCATACACTCTCCTAAGACTGATCTTGTTCTCATAAACATCTTCAATCTTCTCAAGCAGTGTACTTTCTTCAAGACTAAAGCAACTTCCACTTGTTTCTCTTGCTGTCTGATCTTTCTCAGCAGCTCTACCCTTCAAAGACTCTTCCTTCTCATGGTTTCTCCAAACTCCACACCTCTTCAGAGTCGCTCTCATTTGTGAGAACCACCCCCACTCATTCCTTCTATCTTCCTTCTCTTCACGCCTTGCTGAACCACAAGCTAGACCCATCTTCTGACCTTGTCAAACACCTAAAGGGACTCCCTTGAAGCTGACTCTCCAAAAGAAACACCAACAGACACAAACTTGACTTTTAAAGGATCTAGCTCTCGACAAATCTCAAGAACTCTCAAGAACACTCAAGAACATTTAGAAAAACGAAATCACTCTCTCCTTTTGAACGAACCTGGCTCTGATACCATATTAGATTTGGTGATTTAAGAAGTGATTAAGTCTAATCTGAGAATTAAAGAGATTGGAGATTAAGAACGAGAGAGAGACTTAAGAGAGAGAGACTCAAAACTCCATTACTTTATTAATGAGTGAGGTTACATATTTATAAGAGAGCTACAAGGGTTTCCAAAACTTGAAATGGGCACTATTGAAGCATGTGGAGTCAAAGGTTGCTTTAGAGATGGACGGATAAGAGGACTCGCATGCTTCCTCTCCTTACAGCCTGTCACAGCCTGGCATGCTCTTCCCTTATCCTCTCAACGTTCTGATCCTTCTCCTCTTGAGTAACTCTTCCGCGTTTACCATTTCACTTGGGCAATGCATGGTAAGTTTTGGTCGAGGCTTGGATGGTACGGACTGTACGGCTTGTACGGCCTTGTACGGACGTCCGTACCATACTCTCTCTAAACTCCACTCTGCCTCATCTCTTCATCTCCTCAACTCCTCTTCTCTTCTCACTTATATGCTTAACTCAACTCAACAGGAGTTGGGATGAAGAAGTTATCCCACTTTCAAATCAGGTGATTCTAGTTTCCCAGTTTGGGAATAGCACAGCTTCTTCGTCCTTCCAATCAAACCAGGATGAAACACTTTGTGAGAAGCTTGATTTGGATACATAAAGTGGTGGAGAATCATCAGGAAGTTGAATAAATCTCATAGGAGTTGGGATGAAGAAGTTATCCCACTTTCAAATCAGGTGATTCCAGTTTCCCAGTTTGGGAATAGCACAGCTTCTTCGTCGTGCAATCAAACCAGGATGAATCTCTTTGTGAGAAGCTTGATTTGGATACATAAAGTGGTGGAGAATCATCAGGAAGTTGAATAAATCTCATAGGAGTTGGGATGAAGAAGTTATCCCACTTTCAAATCAGGTGATTCCAGTTTCCCAGTTTGGGAATAGCACAGCTTCTTCGTCGTTCCAATCAAACCAGGATGAATCTCTTTGTGAGAAGCTTGATTTGGATACATAAAGTGGTGGAGAATCACCAGGAAGTTGAATAAATCTCATAGGAGTTGGAATGCAGAAGTTATCCCATTTTCAAATCAGGTGATTCCAGTTTCCCAAATTGGGAATAGCACAGCTTCTTCGTCCTTCCAATCAAACCAGGATGAATCACTTTGTGAGAAGCTTGATTTGGATACATAAAGTGGTGGAGAATCATCAGGAAGTTGAATAAATCTCATAGGAGTTGGGATGAAGAAGTTATCCCACTTTCAAATCAGGTGATTCCAGTTTCCCAGTTTGGGAATAGCACAGCTTCTTCGTCCTTCCAATCAAACCAGGATGAATCTCTTTGTGAGAAGCTTGATTTGGATACATAAAGTGGTGGAGAATCACCAGGAAGTTGAATAAATCTCATAGGAGTTGGGATGAAGAAGTTATCCCACTTTCAAATCAGGTGATTCCAGTTTCCCAGTTTGGGAATAGCACAGCTTCTTCGTCCTTCCAATCAAACCAGGATGAATCTCTTTGTGAGAAGCTTGATTTGGATACATAAAGTGGTGGAGAATCACCAGGAAGTTGAATAAATCTCATAGGAGTTGGGATGAAGAAGTTATCCCACTTTCAAATCAGGTGATTCCAGTTTCCCAGTTTGGGAATAGCACAGCTTCTTCGTCCTTCCAATCAAACCAGGATGAATCTCTTTGTGAGAAGCTTGATTTGGATACATAAAGTGGTGGAGAATCACCAGGAAGTTGAATAAATCTCATAGGAGTTGGAATGCAGAAGTTATCCCACTTTCAAATCAGGTGATTCCAGTTTCCCAGTTTGGGAATAGCACAGCTTCTTCGTCCTTCCAATCAAACCAGGATGAATCACTTTGTGAGAAGCTTGATTTGGATACATAAAGTGGTGGAGAATCATCAGGAAGTTGAATAAATCTCATAGGAGTTGGGATGAAGAAGTTATCCCACTTTCAAATCAGGTGATTCCAGTTTCCCAGTTTGGGAATAGCACAGCTTCTTCGTCCTTCCAATCAAACCAGGATGAATCACTTTGTGAGAAGCTTGATTTGGATACATAAAGTGGTGGAGAATCATCAGGAAGTTGAATAAATCTCATAGGAGTTGGGATGAAGAAGTTATCCCACTTTCAAATCAGGTGATTCCAGTTTCCCAGTTTGGGAATAGCACAGCTTCTTCGTCCTTCCAATCAAACCAGGATGAATCACTTTGTGAGAAGCTTGATTTGGATACATAAAGTGGTGGAGAATCACCAGGAAGTTGAATAAATCTCATAGGAGTTGGGATGAAGAAGTTATCCCACTTTCAAATCAGGTGATTCCAGTTTCCCAGTTTGGGAATAGCACAGCTTCTTCGTCCTTCCAATCAAACCAGGATGAATCTCTTTGTGAGAAGCTTGATTTGGATACATAAAGTGGTGGAGAATCATCAGGAAGTTGAATAAATCTCATAGGAGTTGGGATGAAGAAGTTATCCCACTTTCAAATCAGGTGATTCCAGTTTCCCAGTTGGGAATAGCACAGCTTCTTCGTCCTTCCAATCAAACCAGGATGAATCACTTTGTGAGAAGCTTGATTTGGATACATAAAGTGGTGGAGAATCATCAGGAAGTTGAATAAATCTCATAGGAGTTGGGATGAAGAAGTTATCCCACTTTCAAATCAGGTGATTCCAGTTTCCCAGTTTGGGAATAGCACAGCTTCTTCGTCCTTCCAATCAAACCAGGATGAATCTCTTTGTGAGAAGCTTGATTTGGATACATAAAGTGGTGGAGAATCACCAGGAAGTTGAATAAATCTCATAGGAGTTGGGATGAAGAAGTTATCCCACTTTCAAATCAGGTGATTCCAGTTTCCCAGTTTGGGAATAGCACAGCTTCTTCGTCCTTCCAATCAAACCAGGATGAATCACTTTGTGAGAAGCTTGATTTGGATACATAAAGTGGTGGAGAATCACCAGGAAGTTGAATAAATCTCATAGGAGTTGGGATGAAGAAGTTATCCCACTTTCAAATCAGGTGATTCCAGTTTCCCAGTTTGGGAATAGCACAGCTTCTTCGTCCTTCCAATCAAACCAGGATGAATCTCTTTGTGAGAAGCTTGATTTGGATACATAAAGTGGTGGAGAATCATCAGGAAGTTGAATAAATCTCATAGGAGTTGGGATGAAGAAGTTATCCCACTTTCAAATCAGGTGATTCCAGTTTCCCAGTTTGGGAATAGCACAGCTTCTTCGTCCTTCCAATCAAACCAGGATGAATCTCTTTGTGAGAAGCTTGATTTGGATACATAAAGTGGTGGAGAATCACCAGGAAGTTGAATAAATCTCATAGGAGTTGGATGAAGAAGTTATCCCACTTTCAAATCAGGTGATTCCAGTTTCCCAGTTTGGGAATAGCACAGCTTCTTCGTCCTTCCAATCAAACCAGGATGAATCACTTTGTGAGAAGCTTGATTTGGATACATAAAGTGGTGGAGAATCATCAGGAAGTTGAATAAATCTCATAGGAGTTGGGATGAAGAAGTTATCCCACTTTCAAATCAGGTGATTCCAGTTTCCCAGTTTGGGAATAGCACAGCTTCTTCGTCCTTCCAATCAAACCAGGATGAATCTCTTTGTGAGAAGCTTGATTTGGATACATAAAGTGGTGGAGAATCATCAGGAAGTTGAATAAATCTCATAGGAGTTGGGATGAAGAAGTTATCCCACTTTCAAATCAGGTGATTCCAGTTTCCCAGTTTGGGAATAGCACAGCTTCTTCGTCCTTCCAATCAAACCAGGATGAATCTCTTTGTGAGAAGCTTGATTTGGATACATAAAGTGGTGGAGAATCACCAGGAAGTTGAATAAATCTCATAGGAGTTGGGATGAAGAAGTTATCCCACTTTCAAATCAGGTGATTCTAGTTTCCCAGTTTGGGAATAGCACAGCTTCTTCGTCCTTCCAATCAAACCAGGATGAATCTCTTTGTGAGAAGCTTGATTTGGATACATAAAGTGGTGGAGAATCATCAGGAAGTTGAATAAATCTCATAGGAGTTGGGATGAAGAAGTTATCCCACTTTCAAATCAGGTGATTCCAGTTTCCCAGTTTGGGAATAGCACAGCTTCTTCGTCCTTCCAATCAAACCAGGATGAATCTCTTTGTGAGAAGCTTGATTTGGATACATAAAGTGGTGGAGAATCACCAGGAAGTTGAATAAATCTCATAGGAGTTGGAATGAAGAAGTTATCCCACTTTCAAATCAGGTGATTCCAGTTTCCCAGTTGGGGAATAGCACAGCTTCTTCGTCCTTCCAATCAAACCAGGATGAATCACTTTGTGAGAAGCTTGATTTGGATACATAAAGTGGTGGAGAATCATCAGGAAGTTGAATAAATCTCATAGGAGTTGGGATGAAGAAGTTATCCCACTTTCAAATCAGGTGATTCCAGTTTCCCAGTTTGGGAATAGCACAGCTTCTTCGTCCTTCCAATCAAACCAGGATGAATCACTTTGTGAGAAGCTTGATTTGGATACATAAAGTGGTGGAGAATCATCAGGAAGTTGAATAAATCTCATAGGAGTTGGGATGAAGAAGTTATCCCACTTTCAAATCAGGTGATTCCAGTTTCCCAGTTTGGGAATAGCACAGCTTCTTCGTCCTTCCAATCAAACCAGGATGAATCACTTTGTGAGAAGCTTGATTTGGATACATAAAGTGGTGGAGAATCACCAGGAAGTTGAATAAATCTCATAGGAGTTGGGATGAAGAAGTTATCCCACTTTCAAATCAGGTGATTCCAGTTTCCCAGTTTGGGAATAGCACAGCTTCTTCGTCCTTCCAATCAAACCAGGATGAATCTCTTTGTGAGAAGCTTGATTTGGATACATAAAGTGGTGGAGAATCATCAGGAAGTTGAATAAATCTCATAGGAGTTGGGATGAAGAAGTTATCCCACTTTCAAATCAGGTGATTCTAGTTTCCCAGTTTGGGAATAGCACAGCTTCTTCGTCCTTCCAATCAAACCAGGATGAATCACTTTGTGAGAAGCTTGATTTGGATACATAAAGTGGTGGAGAATCATCAGGAAGTTGAATAAATCTCATAGGAGTTGGGATGAAGAAGTTATCCCACTTTCAAATCAGGTGATTCCAGTTTCCCAGTTTGGGAATAGCACAGCTTCTTCGTCCTTCCAATCAAACCAGGATGAATCTCTTTGTGAGAAGCTTGATTTGGATACATAAAGTGGTGGAGAATCACCAGGAAGTTGAATAAATCTCATAGGAGTTGGGATGAAGAAGTTATCCCACTTTCAAATCAGGTGATTCCAGTTTCCCAGTTTGGGAATAGCACAGCTTCTTCGTCCTTCCAATCAAACCAGGATGAATCTCTTTGTGAGAAGCTTGATTTGGATACATAAAGTGGTGGAGAATCACCAGGAAGTTGAATAAATCTCATAGGAGTTGGGATGAAGAAGTTATCCCACTTTCAAATCAGGTGATTCCAGTTTCCCAGTTTGGGAATAGCACAGCTTCTTCGTCCTTCCAATCAAACCAGGATGAATCACTTTGTGAGAAGCTTGATTTGGATACATAAAGTGGTGGAGAATCATCAGGAAGTTGAATAAATCTCATAGGAGTTGGGATGAAGAAGTTATCCCACTTTCAAATCAGGGGATTCCAGTTTCCCAGTTTGGGAATAGCACAGCTTCTTCGTTGTTCCAATCAAACCAGGATGAATCTCTTTGTGAGAAGCTTGATTTGGATACATAAAGTGGTGGAGAATCACCAGGAAGTTGAATAAATCTCATAGGAGTTGGAATGCAGAAGTTATCCCATTTTCAAATCAGGTGATTCTAGTTTCCCAGTTTGGGAATAGCACAGCTTCTTCGTCCTTCCAATCAAACCAGGATGAATCACTTTGTGAGAAGCTTTATTTGGATACATAAAGTGGTGGAGAATATGAGGTTTTCAGAGTACCAGTACTTGAGTGATGTAAGAACAGATGAGAGATTGTTGTATGATGAAGTATGAAGAATAGAAATGAGTTTAAGAGAATCAAAGAGAGTATGGGAGAGACTGAGAGACTAGGAACGTGTATGAGAGATTAGAGAGAGACTTAGTGACAAGATTAAGAGACTTAGTAACCAGAGAATAAGAACTAAGAACAAGTTTATGAAGAAGAGAGACTCTCTCAGCTTAAGGGTTTACAAAGTGATCATAAGAGGCTTATATATGCCTTTACACAATTCATATCACAAACCTAGATCCTAAGGCTATAATTAAAAGATAGAATGGATGGTGAGGATGAGAAGACTGGTCTTGATGTTGCTGGAGCTAGCTGGCGATTTGACTCAAGGTAAAGGGCTCAGATTGCTTCATTTGAATTGGATGGATAAGATGAGTCAAGGCTGTAAAGGTAAAGCACCTTTACCTTTCCAGCTCATACCAACAGCTCACCTTATCCATTTGAATCTTCCTTTCCCTCCAAGTATCCCAAACGGTCACTTAAGATCAGATTGAACCGCCCACACATTGCACATCAAGATTTGGGGTTAACCGGATGACATGGGCGTGAGGAGTGGACTGTACGGTCGATGGTACGGACCTCCTGTCCGTACCACTCGCCCTATCTTTGTACATTGCCCTATCTTCCTTCTTGGTTGCACTAGACATCTTCATGGCTCACCCTAGACTGTACAAGGCCGTACTGAACGCCCTATCTTTGCACCATACTTCCATCTTCTCTCTAACTCCTTCACAGCCTTCACATGATCAGTCTAAGTCTTTCCTAGACTTAACTTCACAAGATAACTACTTCAGAACACCTCTGAAGCTTGATTGAACTCTTCTGGACATCTTCTAGAGCTTGCCCTATTATTGTACAAGCTCTATCTTCTCTTCAGTTCAACACTCCCCCTCAAGCTTGACTTTAGGAGATCCTAAGCCAAGCTTGGAACTCTGAAGAGTCTCCCTCATTAAAAACCTTACAAGGAAAACCCATTGGGACAAAACCTTGCAAGGGAAAAAGAGTAGAGCTCTCCAAAGCCTAGGGATTGGCCAGTGAACTCTTGTGCCTTAGAACCAGTGTGGTTGGACACAAGAAGTTCTGGATCACGGCCTAAACTGGTGCAGCAACTCCTCAAGACTTTGCGCACACAACAACTCAGCTTCACCTCTTCATGGAACTGGTTTGGATCTCCCCCTCTCAACTGACTTCACAGCCTTCTTAGAGAAGCTATGAAATGACCAGGTTCTTCTTTGATGAGGCTCAAGCACTTGTACCTGATACATTATCCCAAAGGTGCATCAGTACTTATCAAGAGACATCACACAATCCATTCAATCATTTTAAGTATCATTTCTAGACTTTAGATTTGAAATGATGAATGTATTGAATTGAATTGAGTTTAGGACACTTCCCTTATTTTAGATGAGTTCCCACTCGGCCATTGCACCATCTCCATGGCATCATCAGCTTCTTGGAAAGGCAGAATGGATTCATCAGCTTCTCATCAATCACTTCACCATAGAAGCCGCTTTGATCAGTTCACCTTCACCCTTAGACTGCCTAGAATAACTCCGGCTGATGATCCTGTTCTAGGAGCCTTTGCAAAGACTTGTTACTGACCATGGATCATATGCATTAAGACTCCCCCTCAAGCTTAGAACCGTGACTAGAAGGAGCTAAGCTTGTGATGATCATATGCATCCCCATGGTCTTATAACTATCAGTCTTTCATGATAGCTTTCTTCTTGTGAGTTAACTCTCTTCCTTATCTAGGAACTAGGATGTTTGAATCACCATAGAGAGACTCACAAGACACACTTCTCATTGCATAATGACCCATGCTACACTTCCTGTAGTCTTTGGACTGGATATGTCCAATGGTATTATGCAATGGCCATCTCTCATTGCATAATCAATCACACTACACTTCCTGTAGATTATGGACTAACATGTCCTAGTGATGATATGCAATGGCACAAGACCTTTGTCTTTACATTCTTTGCTGTTGGCGAGTTACATGTATCACTTTCCTTGTGTACCTAACACCACCACAACTCAATGCAAGATCAGATCATCCCATTGGGATCAAACCAAGATAATTCATCCTGTTTGATCACCAATGCCACAGCAATATATAAACCTTGAAACAAGCCAATCAATCAAGGCAAGAACAAGCAGATTTCAATCTCTAAAATGACAATGCAAGCTTTACCAATACATTGACAATTTAGGCTCATTTTTAAATGCATCAATACATGAATGCACAATCCTAAAGCATTAACTATATGAATGAAACAGGTTCAATCCATGAGACACATTAAAGCTATGCACAAAAGTTTCAATCAAAACCAATGATGCAAGCAACTTAGACAATTTCTAATTGATGCTAGACTTTCATTGATGGATTAAACGTAGGCATTAGCATCAGTACACACTCGGATTGAACTTAGACAATATGAGACATGCTTATGTATGCAAAACAGCTTCTCAAACATGATGCAAGCAGTAGAGACATTCTACTCAATTCTACAACACATTCATGATGATTCAAGCTATGGCAACACACAAGACAATGCAATAACAAGACATGAGATTCTGGGACTCTAGACACCACTCACAGCACAATAAATAAAGACACAAGCTCTTATTAAGGTTAGGAGGTTTGCTTACAAACAAGAGATCCGAGCTGATCTCTTGAACCTCCATGGGCACGGTTCACTTGAACTTGGCAGGTTTGAGGCTTGGATTCAGTATCCAACACCTCTCCTTGGTGTGCCCATCCCTCTTGCAATGCTCACACTTCAGGCCTCTTCTATCCCCCTTCTTGTACACCGGCTTCATGGACTGAGAGCTTCCTTCAGCGTGTGAAGCAAAGGTAAGTGGTTCCTTTGCTCCAAACAATCCGTGTGAGCCCTCCTCCTTTTGGACTTGAGCACACACTTCTTCAAGGGTAGGTAGCTTCTCAGACCTCAGTAGATGTTTGGTGAGGTCGCTGAAGGCGGGACTGAGAGTTAGGAGCAGCCCAAACACTTTATCTTGCTCCCTTCTTTCATTCAACACGTCCGGCTCAACTGATTGAGGTCTAAGCATCTCTAGTTCAGACCAAAGGGCTCTGAACCTTCCTAGATGAGTAGTGAACTCCTCTTCTTCTTGGGACATGTTGTTGATGGCCTTCTTGATCTCAAAGACTCGGCTGAGGTTGGACAGGTTCCCATAGATCTTCTTAGTGTACTCCAAAGCTCTTTAGCACTCTCACAGTAGGAGTAGGCTTCAAGAATGGATGGATCCAAGGAGCTTTGGAGTATGGAGAGGACAGTAAGGTCTTCTTGTAGCCATCTGTCTTCAGAGACCGGTTTGGAACTTGCTTCACCTTCAGCTTGTGTGGCGACACCTTTGGAGTGGTTTGGAACATCTGAGATGCAATGGCTCCATAACCCTTTCCTCCTATGGCTGTCTTGGCTAGGCGTGACCAGAGAAGGTAGTTGGGGGCCTTTGAGAGTGACTGGGATGACAATGGCTCTTTTAGACTCCATCTTGAGGCTGGAAAGAGCAAAACTGTCCATGAACTTCTTCAAAGGCTGGCGCTTGGGGGCTGAGTGAACTGAGCTGAACTGGCGTGAGCTGGAGCTTGTGTTTGTTGCGGAAGTCTTCACCAGGAGTCTGAGCAACCTGGCTCTGATACCATATGAGGTTTTCAGAGTACCAGTACTTGAGTGATGTAAGAACAGATGAGAGATTGTTGTATGATGAAGTATGTATCACTTTTAGTGATGTTTAGAGTGATCTGAGTATTTAGGAAAGATTAGAAGAGATTTAGAGAAGATTAAAGTATGAAATGAGATTAAGAGTCTAAAGAACTAAAGAGAGACTAAGAGAGACTCATAACTTGCTTGATATTTTAATGAGAGTGATTACACTATATATGGAGCTTGAGACACTAGGGTTTCGATTACACAAAGGAGAAAGCATGTTTGAGTCAATACACTAAGGGCGCATTTGAATCCTTCCAATGAGAGTCTCCACATGTTTAAGGCATCTTGAATATGCCCTTTACTTTCCAGCTCTTGCCAGACTGTCAGACGCGCTTTTCTTATCCTCTCAACGTTCGGATCAACTCAGCCTTAATGTTAAAGTAACTCTAGCTAGTTTATCTTTACCTGAGCTGAGTAACTCCTTAAACGCGCATGATGGTACGGCCTGATCGTCCGTACCCTTCACCCTATCCGTAGTACCGTACATGATGCTTCCATCTTCCTCTCTAATGCTTCTACACTTCCTAAGGTCTCCTCTTCATACCATAAGGCTCTCTCATCTCAACAGTATGAAGAAGAAATGAGTTTAAGAGCACAAAGAGAGTATGGGAGAGCTGAGAGACTAGGAACTTGTATGAGAGATAAGAGAACTTAGTGACAAGATTAAGACTTAGTAACCAGAGATAAGAACTAAGAACAAGTTTATGAAGAAGAGAGACTCTCCAGCTTAAGGGTTTACAAAGTGATCATAAGAGGCTTATATATGCCTTTACCACATTCATATCACAAACCTAGATCCTAAGGCATATTAAAAGATAGAATGGATGGTAGGATGAAGAAGACTGGTCTTGATGTTGCTGGAGCTAGCTTGCGATTTGACTCAAGTAAAGGGATCAGATTGCTCATTTGAATTGGATGGATAAGATGAGTTCAGGCTTGTAAAGGTAAAGCACCTTTACCTTCCGCTCATACCAACAGCTCACCTTATCCATTGAATCTTCCTTCCCTCCAAGTATCCATCCCAACGGTCACTTAGATCAGATTGAACCGCCCCAAACATTGCACATCAAGATTTGGGGTACAAACCGGATGACATGGGCGTGAGGAGTTGGACTGTCATGGTCGATGGTACGGACCCCTCCTGTCGTACCACTCGCCCTATCTTTGTCATTGCCCTATCTTCTTCTGGTTTCAACTAGACATCTTCATGGCTCACCCTAGCTGGTACAGGCCGTACTGAACGCCCTATCTTTCACCATACTTCCATCTTCTCTCAACTCCTTCACACATAAAGATGGAGATCCTCACCATGATCATCTAAGTCTTTCCTAGACTTTTACTTCACAAGATACTACTTCAGAACCCCTCTGAAGCTTGGATTGCACTCTTCTTCGTCTTCCAGAGAAACTTGCCCTATCATTGTACAGCTCTATTCTCTTCTTCATTTCACAGAGAATCATCAGGAAGTTGAATAAATCTCATAGGAGTTGGGATGAAGAAGTTATCCCACTTTCAAATCAGGTGATTCCAGTTTCCCAGTTTGGGAATAGCACAGCTTCTTCGTCCTTCCAATCAAACCAGGATGAATCTCTTTGTGAGAAGCTTGATTTGGATACATAAAGTGGTGGAGAATCATCAGGAAGTTGAATAAATCTCATAGGAGTTGGGATGAAGAAGTTATCCCACTTTCAAATCAGGTGATTCCAGTTTCCCAGTTTGGGAATAGCACAGCTTCTTCGTCCTTCCAATCAAACCAGGATGAATCTCTTTGTGAGAAGCTTGATTTGGATACATAAAGTGGTGGAGAATCACCAGGAAGTTGAATAAATCTCATAGGAGTTGGGATGAGAAGTTATCCCACTTTCAAATCAGGTGATTCTAGTTTCCCAGTTTGGGAATAGCACAGCTTCTTCTTCGTCCTTCCAATCAAACCAGGATGAATCTCTTTGTGAGAAGCTTGATTTGGATACATAAAGTGGTGGAGAATCATCAGGAAGTTGAATAAATCTCATAGGAGTTGGGATGAAGAAGTTATCCCACTTTCAAATCAGGTGATTCCAGTTTCCCAGTTTGGGAATAGCACAGCTTCTTCGTCTTTCCTTATCAAACCAGGATGAATCTCTTTGTGAGAAGCTTGATTTGGATACATAAAGTGGTGGAGAATCACCAGGAAGTTGAATAAATCTCATAGGAGTTGGATGAAGAAGTTATCCCACTTTCAAATCAGGTGATTCTAGTTTCCCAGTTTGGGAATAGCACAGCTTCTTCGTCCTTCCAATCAAACCAGGATGAATCACTTTGTGAGAAGCTTGATTTGGATACATAAAGTGGTGGAGAATCATCAGGAAGTTGAATAACCTCATAGGAGTTGGGATGAAGAAGTTATCCCACTTTCAAATCAGGTGATTCCAGTTTCCCAGTTGGGAATAGCACAGCTTCTTCGTCCTTCCAATCAAACCAGGATGAATCTCTTTGTGAGAAGCTTGATTTGGATACATAAAGTGGTGGAGAATCATCAGGAAGTTGAATAAATCTCATAGGAGTTGGGATGAAGAAGTTATCCCACTTTCAAATCAGGTGATTCCAGTTTCCCAGTTTGGGAATAGCACAGCTTCTTCGTCCTTCCAATCAAACCAGGATGAATCTCTTTGTGAGAAGCTTGATTTGGATACATAAAGTGGTGGAGAATCACCAGGAAGTTGAATAAATCTCATAGGAGTTGGGATGAAGAAGTTATCCCACTTTCAAATCAGGTGATTCCAGTTTCCCAGTTTGGGAATAGCACAGCTTCTTCGTCGTTCCAATCAAACCAGGATGAATCTCTTGTGAGAAGCTTGATTTGGATACATAAAGTGGTGGAGAATCACCAGGAAGTTGAATAAATCTCATAGGAGTTGGAATGCAGAAGTTATCCCACTTTCAAATCAGGTGATTCCAGTTTCCCAGTTTGGGAATAGCACAGCTTCTTCGTCCTTCCAATCAAACCAGGATGAATCACTCTTTGTGAGAAGCTTGATTTGGATACATAAAGTGGTGGAGAATCATCAGGAAGTTGAATAAACTCATAGGAGTTGGGATGAAGAAGTTATCCCACTTTCAAATCAGGTGATTCCAGTTTCCCAGTTTGGGAATAGCACAGCTTCTTCGTCCTTCCAATCAAACCAGGATGAATCTCTTTGTGAGAAGCTTGATTTGGATACATAAAGTGGTGGAGAATCATCAGGAAGTTGAATAAACCTCATAGGAGTTGGGATGAAGAAGTTATCCCACTTTCAAATCAGGTGATTCCAGTTTCCCAGTTTGGGAATAGCACAGCTTCTTCGTCCTTCCAATCAAACCAGGATGAATCACTTTGTGAGAAGCTTGATTTGGATACATAAAGTGGTGGAGAATCATCAGGAAGTTGAATAAATCTCATAGGAGTTGGGATGAAGAAGTTATCCCACTTTCAAATCAGGTGATTCCAGTTTCCCAGTTTGGGAATAGCACAGCTTCTTCGTCCTTCCAATCAAACCAGGATGAATCACTTTGTGAGAAGCTTGATTTGGATACATAAAGTGGTGGAGAATCATCAGGAAGTTGAATAAATCTCATAGGAGTTGGGATGAAGAAGTTATCCCACTTTCAAATCAGGTGATTCCAGTTTCCCAGTTTGGGAATAGCACAGCTTCTTCGTCCTTCCAATCAAACCAGGATGAATCTCTTTGTGAGAAGCTTGATTTGGATACATAAAGTGGTGGAGAATCATCAGGAAGTTGAATAAATCTCATAGGAGTTGGGATGAAGAAGTTATCCCACTTTCAAATCAGGTGATTCCAGTTTCCCAGTTTGGGAATAGCACAGCTTCTTCGTCCTTCCAATCAAACCAGGATGAATCTTTTTGATTTGGATACATAAAGTGGTGGAGAATCACCAGGAAGTTGAATAAATCTCATAGGAGTTGGGATGAAGAAGTTATCCCACTTTCAAATCAGGTGATTCCAGTTTCCCAGTTTGGGAATAGCACAGCTTCTTCGTCCTTCCAATCAAACCAGGATGAATCTCTTTGTGAGAAGCTTGATTTGGATACATAAAGTGGTGGAGAATCATCAGGAAGTTGAATAAATCTCATAGGAGTTGGGATGAAGAAGTTATCCCACTTTCAAATCAGGTGATTCCAGTTTCCCAGTTTGGGAATAGCACAGCTTCTTCGTCCTTCCAATCAAACCAGGATGAATCTCTTTGTGAGAAGCTTGATTTGGATACATAAAGTGGTGGAGAATCACCAGGAAGTTGAATAAATCTCATAGGAGTTGGGATGAAGAAGTTATCCCACTTTCAAATCAGGTGATTCCAGTTTCCCAGTTTGGGAATAGCACAGCTTCTTCGTCCTTCCAATCAAACCAGGATGAATCTCTTTGTGAGAAGCTTGATTTGGATACATAAAGTGGTGGAGAATCATCAGGAAGTTGAATAAATCTCATAGGAGTTGGGATGAAGAAGTTATCCCACTTTCAAATCAGGTGATTCCAGTTTCCCAGTTTGGGAATAGCACAGCTTCTTCGTCCTTCCAATCAAACCAGGATGAATCTCTTTGTGAGAAGCTTGATTTGGATACATAAAGTGGTGGAGAATCACCAGGAAGTTGAATAAATCTCATAGGAGTTGGGATGAAGAAGTTATCCCACTTTCAAATCAGGTGATTCCAGTTTCCCAGTTTGGGAATAGCACAGCTTCTTCGTCCTTCCAATCAAACCAGGATGAATCACTTTGTGAGAAGCTTGATTTGGATACATAAAGTGGTGGAGAATCATCAGGAAGTTGAATAAATCTCATAGGAGTTGGGATGAAGAAGTTATCCCACTTTCAAATCAGGTGATTCCAGTTTCCCAGTTTGGGAATAGCACAGCTTCTTCGTCCTTCCAATCAAACCAGGATGAATCTCTTTGTGAGAAGCTTGATTTGGATACATAAAGTGGTGGAGAATCATCAGGAAGTTGAATAAATCTCATAGGAGTTGGGATGAAGAAGTTATCCCACTTTCAAATCAGGTGATTCCAGTTTCCCAGTTTGGGAATAGCACAGCTTCTTCGTCCTTCCAATCAAACCAGGATGAATCTCTTTGTGAGAAGCTTGATTTGGATACATAAAGTGGTGGAGAATCACCAGGAAGTTGAATAAATCTCATAGGAGTTGGGATGAAGAAGTTATCCCACTTTCAAATCAGGTGATTCCAGTTTCCCAGTTTGGGAATAGCACAGCTTCTTCGTCCTTCCAATCAAACCAGGATGAATCTCTTTGTGAGAAGCTTGATTTGGATACATAAAGTGGTGGAGAATCACCAGGAAGTTGAATAAATCTCATAGGAGTTGGAATGCAGAAGTTATCCCACTTTCAAATCAGGTGATTCCAGTTTCCCAGTTGGGAATAGCACAGCTTCTTCGTCCTTCCAATCAAACCAGGATGAATCACTTTGTGAGAAGCTTGATTTGGATACATAAAGTGGTGGAGAATCATCAGGAAGTTGAATAAATCTCATAGGAGTTGGGATGAAGAAGTTATCCCACTTTCAAATCAGGTGATTCCAGTTTCCCAGTTTGGGAATAGCACAGCTTCTTCGTCCTTCCAATCAAACCAGGATGAATCTCTTTGTGAGAAGCTTGATTTGGATACATAAAGTGGTGGAGAATCATCAGGAAGTTGAATAAATCTCATAGGAGTTGGGATGAAGAAGTTATCCCACTTTCAAATCAGGTGATTTCAGTTTCCCAGTTTGGGAATAGCACAGCTTCTTCGTCCTTCCAATCAAACCAGGATGAATCACTTTGTGAGAAGCTTGATTTGGATACATAAAGTGGTGGAGAATCATCAGGAAGTTGAATAAATCTCATAGGAGTTGGGATGAAGAAGTTATCCCACTTTCAAATCAGGTGATTCCAGTTTCCCAGTTTGGGAATAGCACAGCTTCTTCGTCCTTCCAATCAAACCAGGATGAATCACTTTGTGAGAAGCTTGATTTGGATACATAAAGTGGTGGAGAATCATCAGGAAGTTGAATAAATCTCATAGGAGTTGGGATGAAGAAGTTATCCCACTTTCAAATCAGGTGATTCCAGTTTCCCAGTTTGGGAATAGCACAGCTTCTTCGTCCTTCCAATCAAACCAGGATGAATCTCTTTGTGAGAAGCTTGATTTGGATACATAAAGTGGTGGAGAATCATCAGGAAGTTGAATAAATCTCATAGGAGTTGGGATGAAGAAGTTATCCCACTTTCAAATCAGGGGATTCCAGTTTCCCAGTTTGGGAATAGCACAGCTTCTTCGTTGTTCCAATCAAACCAGGATGAATCTTTTTGTTGGATACATAAAGTGGTGGAGAATCACCAGGAAGTTGAATAAATCTCATAGGAGTTGGAATGCAGAAGTTATCCCATTTTCAAATCAGGTGATTCTAGTTTCCCAATTTGGGAATAGCACAGCTTCTTCGTCCTTCCAATCAAACCAGGATGAATCACTTTGTGAGAAGCTTTATTTGGATACATAAAGTGGTGGAGAATCATCAGGAAGTTGAATAAATCTCATAGGAGTTGGGATGAAGAAGTTATCCCACTTTCAAATCAGGTGATTCCAGTTTCCCAGTTTGGGAATAGCACAGCTTCTTCGTCCTTCCAATCAAACCAGGATGAATCTCTTTGTGAGAAGCTTGATTTGGATACATAAAGTGGTGGAGAATCATCAGGAAGTTGAATAAATCTCATAGGAGTTGGGATGAAGAAGTTATCCCACTTTCAAATCAGGTGATTCCAGTTTCCCAGTTTGGGAATAGCACAGCTTCTTCGTCCTTCCAATCAAACCAGGATGAATCTCTTTGTGAGAAGCTTGATTTGGATACATAAAGTGGTGGAGAATCACCAGGAAGTTGAATAAATCTCATAGGAGTTGGGATGAAGAAGTTATCCCACTTTCAAATCAGGTGATTCTAGTTTCCCAGTTTGGGAATAGCACAGCTTCTTCGTCCTTCCAATCAAACCAGGATGAATCTCTTTGTGAGAAGCTTGATTTGGATACATAAAGTGGTGGAGAATCATCAGGAAGTTGAATAAATCTCATAGGAGTTGGGATGAAGAAGTTATCCCACTTTCAAATCAGGTGATTCCAGTTTCCCAGTTTGGGAATAGCACAGCTTCTTCGTCCTTCCAATCAAACCAGGATGAATCTCTTTGTGAGAAGCTTGATTTGGATACATAAAGTGGTGGAGAATCACCAGGAAGTTGAATAAATCTCATAGGAGTTGGGATGAAGAAGTTATCCCACTTTCAAATCAGGTGATTCCAGTTTCCCAGTTTGGGAATAGCACAGCTTCTTCGTCCTTCCAATCAAACCAGGATGAATCACTTTGTGAGAAGCTTGATTTGGATACATAAAGTGGTGGAGAATCATCAGGAAGTTGAATAAATCTCATAGGAGTTGGGATGAAGAAGTTATCCCACTTTCAAATCAGGTGATTCCAGTTTCCCAGTTTGGGAATAGCACAGCTTCTTCGTCCTTCCAATCAAACCAGGATGAATCTCTTTGTGAGAAGCTTGATTTGGATACATAAAGTGGTGGAGAATCATCAGGAAGTTGAATAAATCTCATAGGAGTTGGGATGAAGAAGTTATCCCACTTTCAAATCAGGTGATTCCAGTTTCCCAGTTTGGGAATAGCACAGCTTCTTCGTCCTTCCAATCAAACCAGGATGAATCTCTTTGTGAGAAGCTTGATTTGGATACATAAAGTGGTGGAGAATCACCAGGAAGTTGAATAAATCTCATAGGAGTTGGGATGAAGAAGTTATCCCACTTTCAAATCAGGTGATTCCAGTTTCCCAGTTTGGGAATAGCACAGCTTCTTCGTCCTTCCAATCAAACCAGGATGAATCTCTTTGTGAGAAGCTTGATTTGGATACATAAAGTGGTGGAGAATCATCAGGAAGTTGAATAAATCTCATAGGAGTTGGGATGAAGAAGTTATCCCACTTTCAAATCAGGTGATTCCAGTTTCCCAGTTTGGGAATAGCACAGCTTCTTCGTCCTTCCAATCAAACCAGGATGAATCTCTTTGTGAGAAGCTTGATTTGGATACATAAAGTGGTGGAGAATCACCAGGAAGTTGAATAAATCTCATAGGAGTTGGGATGAAGAAGTTATCCCACTTTCAAATCAGGTGATTCCAGTTTCCCAGTTTGGGAATAGCACAGCTTCTTCGTCCTTCCAATCAAACCAGGATGAATCTCTTTGTGAGAAGCTTGATTTGGATACATAAAGTGGTGGAGAATCATCAGGAAGTTGAATAAATCTCATAGGAGTTGGGATGAAGAAGTTATCCCACTTTCAAATCAGGTGATTCCAGTTTCCCAGTTTGGGAATAGCACAGCTTCTTCGTCCTTCCAATCAAACCAGGATGAATCACTTTGTGAGAAGCTTGATTTGGATACATAAAGTGGTGGAGAATCATCAGGAAGTTGAATAAATCTCATAGGAGTTGGGATGAAGAAGTTATCCCACTTTCAAATCAGGTGATTCCAGTTTCCCAGTTTGGGAATAGCACAGCTTCTTCGTCCTTCCAATCAAACCAGGATGAATCACTTTGTGAGAAGCTTGATTTGGATACATAAAGTGGTGGAGAATCATCAGGAAGTTGAATAAATCTCATAGGAGTTGGGATGAAGAAGTTATCCCACTTTCAAATCAGGTGATTCCAGTTTCCCAGTTTGGGAATAGCACAGCTTCTTCGTCCTTCCAATCAAACCAGGATGAATCTCTTTGTGAGAAGCTTGATTTGGATACATAAAGTGGTGGAGAATCATCAGGAAGTTGAATAAATCTCATAGGAGTTGGGATGAAGAAGTTATCCCACTTTCAAATCAGGTGATTCCAGTTTCCCAGTTTGGGAATAGCACAGCTTCTTCGTCCTTCCAATCAAACCAGGATGAATCTTTTTTGTTGGATACATAAAGTGGTGGAGAATCACCAGGAAGTTGAATAAATCTCATAGGAGTTGGGATGAAGAAGTTATCCCACTTTCAAATCAGGTGATTCCAGTTTCCCAGTTTGGGAATAGCACAGCTTCTTCGTCCTTCCAATCAAACCAGGATGAATCACTTTGTGAGAAGCTTGATTTGGATACATAAAGTGGTGGAGAATCATCAGGAAGTTGAATAAATCTCATAGGAGTTGGGATGAAGAAGTTATCCCACTTTCAAATCAGGTGATTCCAGTTTCCCAGTTTGGGAATAGCACAGCTTCTTCGTCCTTCCAATCAAACCAGGATGAATCTCTTTGTGAGAAGCTTGATTTGGATACATAAAGTGGTGGAGAATCATCAGGAAGTTGAATAAATCTCATAGGAGTTGGGATGAAGAAGTTATCCCACTTTCAAATCAGGTGATTCCAGTTTCCCAGTTTGGGAATAGCACAGCTTCTTCGTCCTTCCAATCAAACCAGGATGAATCTCTTTGTGAGAAGCTTGATTTGGATACATAAAGTGGTGGAGAATCACCAGGAAGTTGAATAAATCTCATAGGAGTTGGGATGAAGAAGTTATCCCACTTTCAAATCAGGTGATTCCAGTTTCCCAGTTTGGGAATAGCACAGCTTCTTCGTCCTTCCAATCAAACCAGGATGAATCTCTTTGTGAGAAGCTTGATTTGGATACATAAAGTGGTGGAGAATCATCAGGAAGTTGAATAAATCTCATAGGAGTTGGGATGAAGAAGTTATCCCACTTTCAAATCAGGTGATTCCAGTTTCCCAGTTTGGGAATAGCACAGCTTCTTCGTCCTTCCAATCAAACCAGGATGAATCTCTTTGTGAGAAGCTTGATTTGGATACATAAAGTGGTGGAGAATCACCAGGAAGTTGAATAAATCTCATAGGAGTTGGGATGAAGAAGTTATCCCACTTTCAAATCAGGTGATTCCAGTTTCCCAGTTGGGAATAGCACAGCTTCTTCGTCCTTCCAATCAAACCAGGATGAATCACTTTGTGAGAAGCTTGATTTGGATACATAAAGTGGTGGAGAATCATCAGGAAGTTGAATAAATCTCATAGGAGTTGGGATGAAGAAGTTATCCCACTTTCAAATCAGGTGATTCCAGTTTCCCAGTTTGGGAATAGCACAGCTTCTTCGTCCTTCCAATCAAACCAGGATGAATCTCTTTGTGAGAAGCTTGATTTGGATACATAAAGTGGTGGAGAATCATCAGGAAGTTGAATAAATCTCATAGGAGTTGGGATGAAGAAGTTATCCCACTTTCAAATCAGGTGATTCCAGTTTCCCAGTTTGGGAATAGCACAGCTTCTTCGTCCTTCCAATCAAACCAGGATGAATCTCTTTGTGAGAAGCTTGATTTGGATACATAAAGTGGTGGAGAATCACCAGGAAGTTGAATAAATCTCATAGGAGTTGGGATGAAGAAGTTATCCCACTTTCAAATCAGGTGATTCCAGTTTCCCAGTTTGGGAATAGCACAGCTTCTTCGTCCTTCCAATCAAACCAGGATGAATCTCTTTGTGAGAAGCTTGATTTGGATACATAAAGTGGTGGAGAATCATCAGGAAGTTGAATAAATCTCATAGGAGTTGGGATGAAGAAGTTATCCCACTTTCAAATCAGGTGATTCCAGTTTCCCAGTTTGGGAATAGCACAGCTTCTTCGTCCTTCCAATCAAACCAGGATGAATCTCTTTGTGAGAAGCTTGATTTGGATACATAAAGTGGTGGAGAATCACCAGGAAGTTGAATAAATCTCATAGGAGTTGGGATGAAGAAGTTATCCCACTTTCAAATCAGGTGATTCCAGTTTCCCAGTTTGGGAATAGCACAGCTTCTTCGTCCTTCCAATCAAACCAGGATGAATCTCTTTGTGAGAAGCTTGATTTGGATACATAAAGTGGTGGAGAATCACCAGGAAGTTGAATAAATCTCATAGGAGTTGGGATGAAGAAGTTATCCCACTTTCAAATCAGGTGATTCCAGTTTCCCAGTTTGGGAATAGCACAGCTTCTTCGTCCTTCCAATCAAACCAGGATGAATCACTTTGTGAGAAGCTTGATTTGGATACATAAAGTGGTGGAGAATCATCAGGAAGTTGAATAAATCTCATAGGAGTTGGGATGAAGAAGTTATCCCACTTTCAAATCAGGTGATTCCAGTTTCCCAGTTTGGGAATAGCACAGCTTCTTCGTCCTTCCAATCAAACCAGGATGAATCTCTTTGTGAGAAGCTTGATTTGGATACATAAAGTGGTGGAGAATCATCAGGAAGTTGAATAAATCTCATAGGAGTTGGGATGAAGAAGTTATCCCACTTTCAAATCAGGTGATTCCAGTTTCCCAGTTTGGGAATAGCACAGCTTCTTCGTCCTTCCAATCAAACCAGGATGAATCACTTTGTGAGAAGCTTGATTTGGATACATAAAGTGGTGGAGAATCATCAGGAAGTTGAATAAATCTCATAGGAGTTGGGATGAAGAAGTTATCCCACTTTCAAATCAGGTGATTCCAGTTTCCCAGTTTGGGAATAGCACAGCTTCTTCGTCCTTCCAATCAAACCAGGATGAATCACTTTGTGAGAAGCTTGATTTGGATACATAAAGTGGTGGAGAATCATCAGGAAGTTGAATAAATCTCATAGGAGTTGGGATGAAGAAGTTATCCCACTTTCAAATCAGGTGATTCCAGTTTCCCAGTTTGGGAATAGCACAGCTTCTTCGTCCTTCCAATCAAACCAGGATGAATCTCTTTGTGAGAAGCTTGATTTGGATACATAAAGTGGTGGAGAATCATCAGGAAGTTGAATAAATCTCATAGGAGTTGGGATGAAGAAGTTATCCCACTTTCAAATCAGGTGATTCCAGTTTCCCAGTTTGGGAATAGCACAGCTTCTTCGTCCTTCCAATCAAACCAGGATGAATCTCTTTGTGAGAAGCTTGATTTGGATACATAAAGTGGTGGAGAATCATCAGGAAGTTGAATAAATCTCATAGGAGTTGGGATGAAGAAGTTATCCCACTTTCAAATCAGGTGATTCCAGTTTCCCAGTTTGGGAATAGCACAGCTTCTTCGTCCTTCCAATCAAACCAGGATGAATCACTTTGTGAGAAGCTTGATTTGGATACATAAAGTGGTGGAGAATCACCAGGAAGTTGAATAAATCTCATAGGAGTTGGGATGAAGAAGTTATCCCACTTTCAAATCAGGTGATTCCAGTTTCCCAGTTTGGGAATAGCACAGCTTCTTCGTCCTTCCAATCAAACCAGGATGAATCACTTTGTGAGAAGCTTGATTTGGATACATAAAGTGGTGGAGAATCATCAGGAAGTTGAATAAATCTCATAGGAGTTGGGATGAAGAAGTTATCCCACTTTCAAATCAGGTGATTCCAGTTTCCCAGTTTGGGAATAGCACAGCTTCTTCGTCCTTCCAATCAAACCAGGATGAATCTCTTTGTGAGAAGCTTGATTTGGATACATAAAGTGGTGGAGAATCATCAGGAAGTTGAATAAATCTCATAGGAGTTGGGATGAAGAAGTTATCCCACTTTCAAATCAGGTGATTCCAGTTTCCCAGTTTGGGAATAGCACAGCTTCTTCGTCCTTCCAATCAAACCAGGATGAATCTCTTTGTGAGAAGCTTGATTTGGATACATAAAGTGGTGGAGAATCACCAGGAAGTTGAATAAATCTCATAGGAGTTGGGATGAAGAAGTTATCCCACTTTCAAATCAGGTGATTCCAGTTTCCCAGTTTGGGAATAGCACAGCTTCTTCGTCCTTCCAATCAAACCAGGATGAATCACTTTGTGAGAAGCTTGATTTGGATACATAAAGTGGTGGAGAATCATCAGGAAGTTGAATAAATCTCATAGGAGTTGGGATGAAGAAGTTATCCCACTTTCAAATCAGGTGATTCCAGTTTCCCAGTTTGGGAATAGCACAGCTTCTTCGTCCTTCCAATCAAACCAGGATGAATCTCTTTGTGAGAAGCTTGATTTGGATACATAAAGTGGTGGAGAATCACCAGGAAGTTGAATAAATCTCATAGGAGTTGGGATGAAGAAGTTATCCCACTTTCAAATCAGGTGATTCTAGTTTCCCAGTTTGGGAATAGCACAGCTTCTTCGTCCTTCCAATCAAACCAGGATGAATCTCTTTGTGAGAAGCTTGATTTGGATACATAAAGTGGTGGAGAATCATCAGGAAGTTGAATAAATCTCATAGGAGTTGGGATGAAGAATTTATCCCACTTTCAAATCAGGTGATTTCAGTTTTCCAGTTTGGGAATAGCATAGCTTCTTCGTCCTTCCAATCAAACCAGGATGAATCACTTTGTGATATGATCATGGAAAGCACCAAGGACTGGAAGCATGAACCTGAACCTGAAGAGCTTGTAGCTGAGGATGCAACCTTGAAGAACATTTGGAAACAAGAAGAATACATTAGTCTTGGCCGAAGCTTGATCATCCAAGACACCTTAACCATCATTCAAGCTACTCCACCTTCAAGCTGATCATCATCTAGGCAAGTAGCTTGTGTGTGCTCTTTTCCTAACCTTTGGTTTTGTCCCACTGGGTTTTCCAAAGGAAGGTTTTTAATGAGGCCACAAGTTACTTCTCTTACCTCCTAGATGATTGATCTTGGTCTGTCCACATGAAGACCTTATGTTATATAATTTATCTAGTTTTTATGCTATGTTTTTATTTTCGAAAACTCTAGTCTTTGTTGTGTTTCCAAGGGAGCCTTGTCTTTATTTTCCTTGTATTTTCGAGACCTTGTGCATGTACAAGGCTTCTCCTTTATATTCTGGTCGTGGCCCCTTGTATCAGCATCCATCTTTTTATCAAAAACCTTTGTTTTCTCTTTCTTCTTGCTTGTCGAGTTGATTGAGTGTTGGTGTGTAATATCCAACTTCTGGTGTGTAATATCCAGAGACTAAGGGCTCTAGTTTGGTGTGTCATATCCAATCTATTGCCTAGGAGTATCAAGGAGCCTTTCCGCAGCCTCTTGTGTCACCATTCGATCCACATACCTTGAGAAGCTTGAGTCTTTTGATTCGTTTCTGCAAGGATTATCCCATCTGTTCCAGAGCATCATCCTAGGATCTCATCAAGTGGTATCAGAGCAACTCTGGAAGGGAAGTGTTTGATTTTTCTCTCTGATTTTCGATTTGATCTCTTCATATTCTGTTGAGATTTTGATCGATTTGTGTTTCTATTGTTGAAATCTGTTAGATCTAAGTGTTTTTGATCACGAATCTGGTGAAGTCTCTTCATATACTCTTTGATTTCGTGTTGATCTGTGTTCCTTGTGAAGAAATCTATCGAATTTGGGTTAATTAGATCTTGTTTTGGGTATTAGACTGTTCGGATCCTTGTTTATCAAGTTATCCGATTGCTTGATCTGAATCTGTTTGTTGATTGCAGTCGATCTGTTCTTATTGTTTTAGATCTGTTCTTGCTTGATCTAAATCTCATCATCTGTTATCATATCATCTCTGATCGTGTGTTGATTGATATTTTGAAACCTAATCCGTGTAGTGCAAGTTTGATTGATTTCGTTTTGATATTTTTGTTTTGAAAAATCTGTGCTTGAATCTGAAATCGAAATCTATCTCTCCATTTTTTTTGTTCTAGTTTCGAAATCAATCTGATCTGATAGGCTTAAGATTTCAATTCTGTTCTGATTAGTTTTGATCTCTTTTAAATCATTGGTTGAGTTTGAATTTGTTCTGAGAATTGTCTAAAGTTTTAAGCTTCAATTTGAATCTCTGATTTTGCAAATTGTTTTTTTGTTTTCTCTGTAGAACTATTTACTGGCTTAGTCTTTCTCTTGTCTCAGGTACCATGGCAGGAGATCAAAAAGGAGAACTCAGCAAGAAAGAAAAGCTTTTTCTTGAAGAATTCACAGCCAGTATGGATAAAGCCTGCAAAGATCAATTGAGAAAATTCAGACAAGACATACAGCAGCAAAGGAAAGGCAGATCATCCAGAGATGAGTACAAGAAAAGGAGTTTGATCAGATGGACAGAAACTGGAAGCATGCTGGATTGAAATATCAAATTCCTTCTTTTCATGGCAAGGCTGATCCTGAAGCTTATGTGAAGTGGGAAAAGAAGATTGAGTTGATTTTCAGTAGTCAACACTATGCTGAAAAAAAGAAGATTCAAATGGCTACTGCTGAGTTTTGTGGTCATGCTTTAAGATGGTGGAATCAGTTGATAAAGTGCAGAAGACTTGATGGAAAAGAACCAGTGGAAACATGGCTTAAGCTGAGGGCTTTGATGCGTAGAGAGTACGTTCCAAGACAGTACCACAAGGAAGTTATTCAAAAGCAGCCTGAGACAAAGCTATGTTCTTCATTATCAGTTCAGAAACAACCAGACAGCAAGAGATCAAGTCCATCTAGTAACCTGGTTTCATCAAGCAAAACATCAACCTATTCCTTTGAAGATAGCATAAGGAAGGCAATTTCACAAGCGTTTAGGGATGTGGAGAAACAATTTAAACAGTCCAAGACTATATCTCCATCCTTAGAAGTACAGAACCAAGCGCTTTCCTCAACTGTCTCAGAACTCAAAGATGCAGAACCAGACTCAGTTGCACAATCAGACTTGGCTGCACTAGTTCAAGAAGATCAAACCGAGATTCCAACAATCACCATTCAGAAAGATGATCAACCCATCAAGGACGACCTGATTCTCTTCAAACAGGATGTAATAGAAGAGGAGGCACCCATGGCATCAAAATCAGACAGTGGAGTAGAGCATCTATTTGTCACTGATTCAAACGGTTTCCAAAGGACATTCTTGGGTACTTTTCTCATCAGTCCTTTTGTGTGGAACAAGACCAGAGCAGTAGAGCTTTCAAGACACGAACTGGGCATGGAACATGTTGTATTTGAGCCTGGAGGAGAGTTGTGGAATCACAGGAACAATCCCATAGTGATTGAGAAGAAATCGGCAGCAACAACAATTGTTTTTGGTGATCTTTTACCCTCTGAAGCTAAAGGGATGCACGTCTCAGCTCAGCAAGATTTTCACTACGAAACCAATTGGAGAATGTTACCCACTCTTTCCTGGATCCAACAAACCGGAAAACGCAGCAAATGGCCTCCTGATCATCAAGATATTATCAATTCCGCAAAACATATCGGTTTAGCCAAATTCTGTGAGCTGCTTATATCAGATTGGGGTGGAAGGATACAGTTCTACTTGTGGAAACCTGGAGCATATGCAGCACACTTATCATCCTTGGAGAGTGCTCTGCACGTGGTAGAACCAGCTTGGGTAATAAGGAGTTGGAAGCTGATCAAAATGCCTTGCTTCTTGATCATGTCAAGGTGTGGAAGCCACCAGATTTGCAGAAGCTTCAATACCATTTCAGAGATTGTCAAATCAAGAGTGGAGATGGAGATTTCATTAGAGTAGGTCAAACAGTTTTGAGTGCTATACTTTTCGAAAGGAGAGGCTATAGTAATGATCAGAGTATCAAGAATGGATCCTTGGCTAAGTTGGAGATGCAACAATCAAATCTTGGAAGCTGTCTAGCCGCCAACTCTGACATAGGAGCAGTCCGAGGATCATATCTCAGCAACCAGAAGGAATTAAGCAACAAACTCAACTGCAATGGAAACTACACTCATCAGGGTCTCACGTCGAACTGGAATCATGTCCAAAGCTTCTCAAATGAAAGAGTTATGGGTTCTACAAGACGGGTGATTCTGTGTTTGCTTTGTCTGAACTTTTCTGAGTGTAGAACATCTCAATCCTATCTATGGCGACCAGGTGAGCATGCTAAGGTAACTAATCATGTTTTCAAGAGTTCTTTTATTGATTACACAGATATGATGCACTTGTTTTTGCCAAAAGAGTCATGTGCAGATTATATGGAAGCTTTGAAGAATGCAAAGAGAAAGAACAAGCGTGAGGAAGACAAACGTTTCAAGCCGCCTGATCTAAGCCAGGAGAGACATCATGACGTCACTTGCTTCATCCTCATCAAAGAAGCACCTCCAGATGCAGCATACAAGCCAAAACCGATAAAATACAACTTTGGGATAATACTCTTACTCTATGATGTTTTTGCTTGTGTTCACTTATCTTGTTTCAATGTATCAGGTTTAAGTAATGCCTCAGGAGTAAGGAGAGCCAAATGGATCAGTCCCTTCTATATAATAGAACCAGTCAGCGACAATGCCTATCAAAGAGGCTTGCAAGGTAAGTGTAATCTGATTATAAACTCTGATGTTACTGACTTGGTCCCTTCTATTGCAGGTAACACAGATTTGAGGACAAATCTTTTTGAAGTGGGAGGGGATGATATGATCATGGAAAGCACCAAGGACTGGAAGCATGAACCTGAACCTGAAGAGCTTGTAGCTGAGGATGCAACCTTGAAGAACATTTGGAAACAAGAAGAATACATTAGTCTTGGCCGAAGCTTGATCATCCAAGACACCTTAACCATCATTCAAGCTACTCCACCTTCAAGCTGATCATCATCTAGGCAAGTAGCTTGTGTGTGCTCTTTTCCTAACCTTTGGTTTTGTCCCACTGGGTTTTCCAAAGGAAGGTTTTTAACGAGGCCACAAGTCTACTTCTCCTATCTCCTAGATGATTGATCTTGGTCTGTCCACATGAAGACCTTATGTTATATAATTTTAGCTATGCTTTTATGTATGTTTTTATTTTCGAAAACTCTAGTCTTTGTTGTGTTTCCAAGGGAGCCTTGTCTTTATTTTCCTTGTATTTTCGAGACCTTGTGCATGTACAAGGCTTCTCCTTTATATTCTGGTCGTGGCCCCTTGTATCAGTATCCATCTTTTTATCAAAAACCTTTGTTTTCTCTTTTCTTCTTGCTTGTCGAGTTGATTGAGTGTTGGTGTGTAATATCCAACTTCTGGTGTGTAATATCCAGAGACTAAGGGCTCTAGTTTGGTGTGTCATATCCAATCTATTGCCTAGGAGTATCAAGGAGCCTTTCCGCAGCCTCTTGTGTCACCATTCGATCCACATACCTTGAGAAGCTTGAGTCTTTTGATTCGTTTCTGCAAGGATTATCCCATCTGTTCCAGAGCATCATCCTAGGATCTCATCACTTTGTGAGAATCTTATTTGGATACTAAAGTGGTGGAGAATTATCAGGAGTTGAATAACTCATAGGAGTTGGGATGAAGAAGTTATCCCCCTTTCAAATCAGGTGATTCCAGTTTCCCCAGTTTGGAATAGCACAGCTTCTTCTTCCCTTCCAATCAAACCAGGATGAATCCTTTGTGAGAAGCTTGATTTGGATACATAAAAGTGGTGGAGAATCACCAGAAGTTGAATAATCTCATAGGAGTTGGGATGAAGAAGTTATCCCACTTTCAAATCAGGTGATTCTAGTTTCCCAGTTTGGGAATAGCACAGCTTCTTCGTCCTTCCAATCACACCAGGATGAATCTCTTTGTGAGAAGCTTGATTTGGATACATAAAAGGTGTGGAGAATCATCAGGAATTTGAATAAACCTCATAGGAGTTGGGATGAAAAAGTTATCCCACTTTCAAATCAGGTGATTCCAGTTTTTCCAGTTTGGGAATAGCACAGCTTCTTTGCTTCGCCTTCCAATCAAACCAGGATGAATCACTTGTGAGAAGCTTTATTGGATACATAAAGTGGTGGAGAATTTCAGGAAGTTGAATAATCTCATAGGAGTTGGGATGAAGAAGTTATCCCACTTTCAAATCAGGTGATTCCAGTTTCCCAGTTGGGAATAGCACAGCTTCTTCGTCCTTCCAATCAAACCAGGATGAATCTCTTTGTGAGAAGCTTGATTGGATACATAAAGTGGTGGAGAATCACCAGGAAGTTGAATAAATCTCATAGGAGTTGGGATGAAGAAGTTATCCCACTTTTCAAATCAGGTGATTCTAGTTTCCCAGTTTGGGATAGCCACAGCTTCTTCTTCTTCGTCCTTCCAATCAAACCAGGATGAATCCTTTGTGAGAAGCTTTATTTGGATACATAAAGTGGTGGAGAATCATCAAAGTTGAATAAACCTCATAGGAGTTGGTATGAAGAATTTATCCCACTTTCAAATCAGGTGATTCCAGTTTTCCAGTTTGGAATAGCAGAGCTTCTTCGTCCTTCCAATCAACCAGGATGAATCACTTTGTGAATCATCTTGATTTTGGATACATAAAGTGGGGAGAATCATCAGGAAGTTGAATAAATCTCATAGGAGTTGGATGGGGGAAAATGAAGAAGTTATCCCACTTTCAAATCAGGTGATTCCAGTTTCCCAGTTTGGGAATAGCACTTCTTCGTCCTTCCAATCAAACAGGATGAATCACTTTGTGAGAAGCTTGATTTGGATACAAAAGTGGTGGAGAATCATCAGGAAGTTGAATAAATCTCATAGGAGTTTGGATGAAGAAGTTAATCCCAGTTTCAAATCAGGTGATTCCAGTTTCCCATTTGGGAATAGCACAGCTTCTTCGTCTTTCAATCAAACCAGGATGAATCTCTTTGTGAGAAGCTTGATTTGGATACATAAAGTGGTGAGAATCATCAGGAGTTGAATAAATCTCATAGGAGTTGGGATGAAGAAGTTATCCCACTTTCAAATCAGGTGATTCCAGTTCCCAGTTTGGAATAGCACAGCTTCTTCTTCTTCGTTGTTTCCAATCAAACCAGGATGAATCTTTTTGTTGATACATAAAGTTGGAGAATCACCAGGAAGTTGAATAAATCTCATAGGAGTGGAATGCAGAAGTTATCCCCCATTTTCCAATCATGTGATTCTAGTTTCCCAGTTGGGAGTAAGCAACAGCTTCTTCGTCCTTTCCAATCAAACCAGGATGAATCCTCTTTGTGAGAAGCTTTATTTGGATACATAAAGTGGTGGAGAATCATCAGGAAGTTGAATAACCTCATAGGAGTTGGATGAAAAAGTTATCCCACTTTCAAATCAGTGATCCAGTTTCCCATTTGGGAATAGCACAGCTTCTTCGTCCTTCCAATCAAACCAGGATGAATCTCTTTGTGAGAAGCTTTATTTGGATACATAAAGTGGTGGAGAATCATCAGGAGTTGAATAAATCTCATAGGAGTTGGGATGAAGAAGTTATCCCACTTTCAAATCAGGTGATTCCAGTTTCCCATTTGGGAATAGCACAGCTTCTTCGTCCTTCCAATCAAACCAGGATGAATCTCTTTGTGAGAAGCTTGATTTGATACATAAAGTGGTGGAGAATCATCAGGAAGTTGAATATCTCATAGGAGTTGGGATGAAGAAGTTATCCCACTTTCAAATCAGGTGATTCTAGTTTCCCAGTTTGGGAATAGCACAGCTTCTTCGTCCTTCCAATCAAACAGTGAATCTCTTTGTGAGAAGCTTTATTTGGATACATAAAGTGGTGGAGAATCATCAGGAAGTGAATAAATCTCATAGGAGTTGGGATGAAGAAGTTATCCCCACTTTCAAATCAGGTGTTCCAGTTTCCCAGTTTGGGAATAGCACAGCTTCTTCTTTCGTCCTTTCTCCAATCAAACAAACCAATGTGAATCTCTTTGTGAGAAGCTTGATTTGGATACATAAAGTGGTGGGGAATCACCAGGAAGTTGAATAATCTCATAGTGAGTTGGAATGCAGAAGTTTATCCCCATTTCAAATCAGGTGATTCCAGTTTCCAAATTGGGAATAGCCGCTTCTTCGTCCTTCCATCAAACCAGGATGAATCACTTTGTGAGAAGCTTTATTTGGATACATAAAGTGGTGGAGAATCATCAGGAAGTTGAATAACCCTCATAGGAGTTGGGATGAAGAAGTTATCCCACTTTCAAATCAGGTGATTCCAGTTTCCAGTTTGGGAAAAGCACAGCTTCTTCGTCTTCCAATCAAAACCAGACAGATGAACTCATTTTGTGAGAAGCTTGATTTGGATACATAGTGGTGGAGAATCATCAGGAAGTTGAATAAATCTCATAGGAGTTGGATGAAGAAGTTATCCCACTTTCAAATCAGGTGATTCCAGTTTCCCAGTTTGGGAATAGCACAGCTTCTTCTCGTCCTTCCAATCAAACCAGGATGAATTCTTGTGAGAAGCTTGATTTGGATACATAAAGTGTGGAGAATCACCAGGAAGTTGAATAAAATCTCATAGGAGTTGGGATGAAGAAGTTATCCCACTTTCAAATCAGGTGATTCCAGTTTCCCAGTTTGGGAAGAGCACAGCTTCTTCGTCTTCCAATCAACCAGATGATAAATCTCTTTGTGAGAAGCTTTATTTGGATACATAAAGTGGTGGAGAATCCTAGGAAGTTGAATAAATCTCATAGGAGTTGGGATGAATAAGTTATCCCCTTTCAAATCAGGAATTCCAGTTTCCCATTTTGGGAATAGCACAGCTTCTTCTTCTTCCAATCAAACCAGGATGAATCTCTTTGTGAGAAGCTTGATTGGATACTAAGTGGTGGAGAATCACCAGGAAGTTGAATAAATCTCATAGGAGTTGGGATAGAAGTTATCCACTTTCAAATCAGGTGATTCCAGTTTCCCAGTTGGGGACCTTAAGCACAGCTTCTTCTTGTTCCAATAAACCAGATGAATCTCTTTGTGAGAAGCTGTTTGGATACATAAAGTGGGTGGAGAATCACCAGGA